>NW_020167538.1:600000-888273 GCF_001641265.1 Pseudogymnoascus destructans | reverse complement strand
TCGTGAAATCGACTTAGCATAGTCGAAACTGCATTAACTGTCATCTTCCTCAATGGGCCAGTCACACAAGGAAAGCTCTTGATCTCTGACGATGGATCAATACGGCTCTGTTTCTGTTCTGTCCACAGCGCAAGACCTTCTTCGTAATCCTTTACAAAGGACTGATGAAACATCTGGTACTCAGCAGCTTCAGCTGAGTTCATTCGGAGCTGGACAGGGTAATTTCGTACGGCGGCATCAGATTCTTCAGCGACAAACGTCCTCCGTGGCAGTCCGTAGGGATTGATGTTGCAGTTGACCGACGAAGGAGAAGCAATTGCTCCAAGCATCTGTACAACTTGTTTATAGTTGTCTTGTCCTTACTGTGTTGATAAGTGTTCGGACACGATAAGGGTCTGTAGCGATGAGGTTCTTCCACGACGTGTGCAGTACATCTGGCAGAAGTAGGAGCTCGAAGTCCTTGTAATTGCCGTTGAGTGAATCTACCCATGTAGATCTCTCCTCTGTCGAAGAGAGGGACTTTGATATCTGAGGCCATAGAATGTTGAGAGGTCCAAGAATATCCTTTTATCAATTAGCCTAGCTCTGTACATGTACAGGAGTGGTCTGACTTACAGAGCTCTGATTCTGAATTGGTGTACCAGTAATAAACCAATGATGCCGCGCGTTCAACCTTGCAACTGCCACATGGATGTTAGTTAGGATTTCGCACTTTGTGGCCTTCATCCATAATAACGGTGTGAAAGACACCCTTCCATCTTCCAATCCATTCTGACGGCTTAAACTGGGTAGTATCGCCAGGCTGTCGACGCGGTTTCTGAAGTGTTCGAGCGGCAAGCGTGTCATAAGACGTAAGGATTACTGTCTTGGCAGCCATTCGGTTGTTTTGGTCAAATATAAAACGGAGACCGGCCGGAAACTTCTTCGGACTATGGGGGTGGCTTCGCATTGCCTTGGATGAAATCCACCGTAATGAGGAAGCTCCGTCTGGTGGCGAGTCCCCGTATGCAAGGATCAGGTTGATTCCCTTGAAGTTCTTTGTTATGTCGAGCCTCCATTGCTCTATCACCGGCCCAGCTGGCGCCAATATCAAGTGCGGTCTGTAATTACCTGGCGTCTCTGGTGTAAAGAACTGGATGACCCACTCGAGATACAAACATGAGGTGTAGGTTTTCCCCAAGCCCATATTATCGACAAGTACCCCGCCATATGTGCGAGCTGTTTGAAGTTCGTCGGCTTGAAGTTGCCCTTCCTTTGTTGGAGCGTGTGTATAACCGTAAGCTTTGAGGATCATCCACAAGAACCGGTAACCTGGTGGCCAAGAGGCCGGATTTGTACTGTTGGGAGTGACCGTAGAACATATTTGGCAAGAGTGTGCTCCTTATCATGCCATGTGTCGAAATGAGCGTCTGCGATTATAAGGCAGGCATCGAGAGGAGGGCCTGTCTGGGACTCATCCCCCGTGAAGAGCTTTTGCATCTTATAAAAGTCTTCCATACTTGTTGCATCCTCGCTTGTTACTGGAAGCTATATCGCAATTAGCGTTAGTGGTGTCTCTGTACATGTACAGAGTTGGATGCTTACGTCTGCATTTAGAGTTGTAGAAGTGGCAGCAGCCATTCCACTCTGAATCTCTTGCTGAACAATTGAAGGCAGGCCAGCCAAGTTTAGGGCCTTCTTTGGCGCAACATTAGCAACACGTAGAGTACCGATAACCTTTCGGATAAATGCCTCAATGCCAGCTGGGGTTGATACGTCGACACCAAGGTGCCATGCTTGCGATTCTGCAGAGTTGCAATCACCAAACAATTTCGTAGGAGTTACCATGCCACGGATCCCGTGATGTTTGATCCTGAAAGGACCCCTTCCAAGTATGATAGTGCAGGTTTATCGCGCATCATCTTCGCTGTGTGTGGACCTGTGGACCTCAGGGCCTTTCCCCTTTATGTCATGTTGAGTGGGAGGGAGTGGAGGCGAAGGCCTACAACGGCTGTAAAATTTCTCCGGTAGTAGTCTCTCCAGTAGATGCGTTATTGACTGTAGCTATTGTGCTCTCGTTGATGCTACAAACCTGGATAGGGCCCCCATCGAACTCATAAGGATACGGCCCATCTCATCTGCATCAACAACTTTGAGGGAATAGCCGATGCGGAAACAGGTACCAGATTGAAGGATGTCGAGCACATCAGTCCATGGTATAACAAATCAGGATTGTCATTGTCGTAGATGATCCATGAGCCCTCCTCTGGAACATGTACAGGGCCGCAGTCTGTATCAGGAAGAGTAGTTGAGACCAAGGTAAGGGTGCTGAAGTCGCATCTGAGCCGCGGGAGCAGAAGCTCATGGCGTAGGTGATCACGCCACTGGGGTGCGATCTCGAAGTCTCGAATCTCATGCTTGTAGTCAACGCTGTCCTTCAACAATCGGATCTTCTTTCGCTTCAGGTATGAATTCATATGAGCAGAAGATCCACATTATCGTCTGTTCCCTCCTCATGGACAAACTGGAGGGTAACCTGGAGTGGGATGTGCTTGTCTTGGTTCATAAGACCAATGATGGAAGTCGCTCCAGGAATTCAACCACAGTATCACTGCCCATCCAAGATGGGAGCCTGTCTTGAAGTACACTTCCAGATTCGAAATAGGTGCCCTTTGTAAGTTGCCTTTGATCGTAGCAAACTTCGACGTTTGTAGTATGATAAAGTAGGTAGCGATACACGTATAAGCTCTTGAATACCGCTCCATGGCATGCTCGCTATGTAAACAAGCGGGCCAAGTGTAGGGGCAAGCACTGCCTTCATGTCGAATGCTGGGACAAAGAACCCCTTCACACCTGACTGATGAACGCGTAGATTGGTAAACTGCGCCTTTAGCTCAGGGTCGTCATGGGTCAATAGGTCCATATCTTCAAGGGCATTGGCAACGTGGTGTATAATCCCAGCAAATAGCAGTGTAAGTGCTCGGGTTGTGTTCTCCGTATCTGCGTTGTCCTCTTCGGTTCGAGCATCGAAAGCTGAAATAAGAGTGTCGATATTGGCCTCAAATTCATATGCATCAGCATCGTCGATTGAAGCCTCCAATATGGAAGTTGCATTGGTCTGTAGCTTGTTCTTCAGAGTGGTTTCGAATACCATTGCTCCCTTCATTACAGGCCATGACCATTTCAGGTGGCGTAAGTGGATGGTGTCGGTATAGCCAAGGTATCCAGCAACTGACGATTCGGCCAGCCTTGACATGTCGTTGAGTGGGTTCCCCGGTGCCCACTTTGTCACCTGATACTGCAAGGCTGCAGCGCGCTTCTTGAAGTCTATTGCTGTATTAGTCCCGTGTACATGTTCAGAGAGGGGCACCTTACCTCATTCTTTGCAGAGCTGCTTCCGGATGGGTTTGGCTCCTTTTGAGCCTTTGGTTCGGATTTCTGAGGAATGCCATGCGTCTTTGCGCGTTTGGAAGGGGGTGTGGTTGACATAGTAATTGTTCTAGAGGTATTAGAACCATGCCTCTGTACATGTTCGGGATATTCTAGGGTTCTCACCTTCAATTCACCCGGGTGAATTTCAAAACAGCGCCAGTGAGGTTGTTGGTGTGGAAATGAGGTAAAACAAGTTGGTCGCACAGTGTGTTGGTGTTGGAGTGAGTGAATTTGAGTATTGGCAATGATGCTCTTCGATATTTGGCCAGGTTTGGCCAGTTGGCCTCACACCAGCTTGTAGATAGCTTCGTTTGGTCAGTAAGATGAATGTAAAAGGAAATAAACAAAGTAATAGATAGTTGCACTTACTCGAAGCTATTCCAAGGGCCAAAGAACAGCCAGACAGCACATGTTGTTGTTGTTGTTGTTGTTGGTGGTGGTGGTTGAAGGAAGAAGTTGAGAGTTGATATCCGGAGGTTGATTGGCCAATAGACCCCACCAAAGTGATGGAACATGTATAGAGGGCGCTTGACAATCCGCTTACTACTGGAAGCATACGTCCCAAGTACAACGAATATACTGATTTGGATAGAGTTCGCTATTTGGAGAGGGTACCATATATATCTCATCTGCCTTAAGTTGCGGCAGGGTGACAATTTGACGGGCTGAGGTTTGGGTAAATATAGGAAGGTTAAGCACTGTATCTTAGTTACTATTCTGAACCAACTTATTTATAAGAATGAAGACGTGGGGCAACTGATCAGGACTAGGGGCATAAGTAAACAAGCCAATTATCCTGCCAAACGTGCTGTCAATAGTTAGCACTATATCATTCTGCTGTAGTGTTCGCCGTCGGGAACTATCTATAATAGAATATGTCAATTTCTCATACCAGCGGAAACGGGTATTACCAAACAATACCGAGTGGTAGCCATATTTAGTAAGGGTTCCTTCGAACATATTTAAAAAGGGTATGGTAAACTGTCGAGCTTTGATAGGCAGTTCCTGTAGGACGCATGCTTTGCTTGATAACTCACCCTGTACTCGGGCATCAATATGCAAGTTGTTAGAATGTATATTCCGGTGAACCCCTGACTGTGATGTTAATACTCGCCTGTCAGCAACAGTTAGTAGGGTTTCGAATACAGCTGGGCAGCTGTCCCGAATCCTCATAATCTGAGCAGAGATCTCTATACATGTGTGGAGGAAGGCACCACACAGAGTATACCGTAGCATTGAGAATATACACTCCTGGATAAGTAAGTCACGCTCGGGTCGTCTATGATTTGTCCGAGTAACTGCCTCCTTGAAAAACTTGTGCTTATCCTCTCCCCAGAACACATTTGTATTCCAGACAACCCCGTACTCCTCCATCATTTGGTTAAAATGTAACGCAATATGGTAATTCGGAAGTCTGCCTGCATAACCAGGAATACAAGAACTATCTTGAGTATTGTTGCCTTGGTCGTCCGTACTTGTCTCAGTATCGGAACCACTTTGGACGTAACTATTCGAGTATAGAGGGATAGACAGCGCAGGGCTTCTCCTACTACGAGAAGGTTGTCTAGTTTCTACACTCTCTGACGACTTCGCTGCAGCTTTCATAAGACATAAAAAACTAGCTCTCCCCTCCAATATGACATTGTGGAATTCTAGCCGCTCCTTACTCGTGAGGCTAGTTGAGGACACGAAGGAATTACTCCATGCAATATGACCAAAGGCACGGACAATGAAATCTACATCAGTTCTGGTATGTATAGGCCGGTGTGTCACTGGACATTCGCGGGCAAGGGCTAGCTGGAACGTATGCCGTATATGGATAGTCTTTAGCCAACCGCGAAGTATTAATGGCACGATAATTGACGCCTTCCCACACTCGCTCATTGACCAGGACCGTATGTGCTTCTCTGGCGATTGGATTTGACTCCAGCCAGGCGGGAACGTATATGTCTGGAACTGTTTAGTAAACTCAACCTGGGCAACTGGAGTTAGCAATGGCCCATATAATATTGGATATAGTCTCCGAACGATACCAAGGAACTCACTGTGTGCTGGATTGGGGGGGCGGCTTATAATAATGTCAAGTGCTGGTATTACAGACTGTAAGGCAGATGGCTGGTCAGCTAACCCATGTCGGCGACCAAATTGTAACCGAGTTGACTTTGAGGTAAGTTTATCCATCTGCATGCGTAGGTCCTGTACTTGGTAGTGGAACCGACCATGGCGTGCAATATCTCTTCTGAGATCAGCCCTTGTATTAAGGCTTGCATCACAGAACCGACAGCAGAGGTTAGCCCTTGGGGAAAGAAAACCAGCTGACTGTTGTTGCCCTTTCATATCACCTAGAATAGTAATGAACGGGGCCCATACTACTGTCTTTACTCCTCTAATAACCATTGGGCTTCCACGCTCAAGGGCCCCTATACATGTTCGGAGGACCGATACTGTAGCATCAAGCTGAGAACCATGGGGCCCAAGGGTTAGAGTATGACTATTCATGCTCCTTTGTCGCTGCTCAATACCAAGCCCAGCTGGCATCATATATACTCCAGTAACTGAGCGGTACATGTTGCGGTATAGTCCAAAATCGTCAATAAACATAATGAGGGGCAGTGACAGTACTCCTGCCATAACTGTAGCCATAAGGTACTCTCGGCCGTATTGCTTAATCTCTAGCCCCCCACGTATTGGTGTACTCTTCTGGATATCAACGATGCCATGGGCCTTGGTAAAGATCTTAGTAACTGCCCAGGGTGTCCGTATAGTACCATCACCCCACTGGATGCTAATATCGGGTCGACGGTGTAATACCTGGTTTGGCTGGACCCAGACTAAACCCTCGTTGTCAATAATGCGCTCACTTGTTGACAGCTTTCTAATTTCCTCCTGTAGTCCACGGGACTGGTATAGTATGTCGTTCCGATGCAATAAAGGCCTGATATGAAGGAGTACTGTATTGATAGTAGTAGACAGTTCCCGTCTATCACGCCCAACAAACACTACCTGCCCTGTATGCTTGGAGGTGGAGCTACAACAGGTCTGACTTTTGCACTTATACTGGACAAAGTCTGAGGGAAATATTGGCTCTCCACCTTTATATAGGGCAAAGTCGCTGCCACAGGTCCGAATTGAAGAGCCCCATGCACGGGAATGGTAAAACTCGGATGGATTGTCTACAATCTCGGCCATTCCTTGGTGTATTGGCTGACCGAGTGTTGATGATAGTATAGTGGCAGCGATAACCGCGGGTCAAAGAAGTATATATAGCTTTGGGACGTTGCTGCATTGCCTGATGGCTGTTATCCATCCGGACATCAACAACTGATCTTTGGAGCGGTAGTAAAGGAAGGCGACGACGGCACCACTTTTGGAGTGTTGCAAGGTTTTCTGGGAGCTGTCGAAACTCCTCATTTGGAAGAAGTCGTAAAACTTGGAGTAAAGCCTTATAAGTCTGCCGGGTAACCCGGTGTGTATCGCACCAGAGTCCGAATGCCATTGTAAAGTCAGATACTGGCGCTGAGCGAGGGTTCAGTGCAGATAGATCAATGACCTCATTGCTTGTAAAATGAATCTTGGGAGTGTTTTCACTCTCTACAGAGTTACTATCCGAGCTGTTGTCCCCCATAGCCATGCTATTATAATCGTCACAATAAAGAGCGTCCTTTGAACATGTATAGGAAGAGCCTGGCTCCATAATTGGCATATTAGATCCTGTGTTGGCCGGTTGATCGTTGGAGATAAAGGCAGGACTACTATTGCTGTCACTATCATACATTGTGTAGTAGTCTTCTGGCTGGTTTAATGTTAGCGAGGGAGGTATTATACAGGTTTGGATGCTACTTGTTTCATTATTAGGAATAGGAAGCTGCAGGTGTCGTCTCCGTACAGCCTCTGCCTGGCCTATTTGTGTAGTCCGATGTGCAACATGTCTTCGAAGGTTTGCACTATAAGTTGGCCACTTGCGCCTTCGCCGACGATTTGGATTGCCAAAATCCTCAGCTGTATATGTTGTATCTGGGCTCAAGTCCATTATGATTCACTATATGTTGCTTGAAGACCTCCTGTTGAATACGGGGGTTATATTATAGTAAGAGCCGCATACAGAGTTGGATAATACTACTGTGTTAGTCATCTTGGGTCACGTGCTCACATATATTTGCTCCACACACGCGTAATAGAGTGTTTGGAAATATACACGTACAACCACAATACTGTGTTCTCAAACTACTATATATTATGGTATAATTACAGAGTGTATAAGAATATACAATCAGTGTTTGTGCCCCCTCTGAACATGTACAGAAGATAGGCTAATTCTTGGGTTGTAGGTTCCTTACTATGCCAAAGACATCACGTCGACCAAGACGCATTGCTAAGGGTGCAGTGCAAGCCCACAGCCAAGAGGATTACAACTACGGAAACTCCCAGCTACAGAATGCTCGGAATTCTGGGTCTCAATACCCATATGGATTAGGCCACCTCCTTCCACGCGACTCAAATAGTCCAGGGTTGTCCCAAAGCCAGCATTCTCCAGACTCGGTTGTTCAAGGAGCCCCGTTGACATCAATGAATTCACCTACCTTGCAGTTACTACAACACGATACACCCAATACAACTAGCCCCTCAATGTCTCAAACTGAGCGTGTCCAGGGGGGGTTAATGAATGCGGCCTCCTCTCAACTCCCTACCCAGCCAGATACTACGCTATCCTTTGAGAATGGTCATTTGGACCTGACTCAACAGCTTCGGTCGAACAACAACTGTCGAAACACTGTTGCATCTACGCTTCAACAGAGTAGTAGAAGTAGTAATTCTACTGGATCTACCAACTCATTACTAGCCTGTCGACCTACTGCAAAGCATACTAAGCAATACACCCACAGTTCCCATAATAGCACTATGGGACCGTTTCAACGGTCAGCTAGCCAGACGAAGCTCTTTGACAACAATGCGTGGAAACAAATCAGGAAGAAGTTGGATCCTGAAATACGACGACTTACCCTCCGATATGGGCGAGCAACAGACAAGGAGCTTGAGGCTATAGTAAATGACGTTACACTATCTGTTGACTTCGATGAGAACTTTGCGCTTCGAGACAAGGCTCTCTATAAAGCAAGAGGCAATACAAATACCTGGAAGCACCGGACTATTACCTGCATGATGGTATGACCCTCCAACCCAAAATATAGTAGCTTGTCTGAACATGTACAGGAATGGGTTGGTAAAACCCTTACAAAACCATCCATGTCGTTTCTGCTGAATGAACAAGACCTATCTCGACTCTTTGAAGTGTTCGAGTCTATTTACAGCGTTGTTGATGCAGAGAGTGTCTTTTGCTGGGCAAGTCGATATATACTGTTCTACGAGAAGATTGAGTCAAGTGAACTGCGTCCTAACGGAACAGCGTCAATTGCTCCAGGCCCGTTCTGGATTAAATGTACGTTGTTTATAAGTGGTTACTGTTTTGTGCTAACTATATTAGACTGGTTTGTGTCACTAGCTGTAAAGGTAAAGCTCCACCTTGACTTCGAACAGAACCATGGTGTTCGGAATGGGGTACCCAGACAGGTGCTCCTCAACTGGTTTGATGCCTACCCAAGAAACCAGCATACTAATATCGGCCCAAAACGATTGAAGTTCAAGGATATGTATGGACGACGGAGGAAAATGCCCCTTATAGACGACCAGATTGCACAGCAATCTATTGGAACACTAAAGGATGACATTGACTGGGGTTCGGCAGACGAGGATGGAAGTAGTAACGACAGGCCTGAGCAATTTATGGATGATGAGAATGACGATGACGATGACGATGACCACTACGACGACGATACCAACGGTGCTTATAGCAGTAGACGTAGTTTACAAGACGTATTCGAGGAGGGGTTATAATAATATAGTATTTGCTTCATTAGTATAATATAAACACTGTCTCCTTAATTATACCCTCGTAATAATAGAGTTGACCATATATCACGTGTATTTTGCCAATGTGTCACGTGTTTATTTTTGGGATTATTTAACTCTGACAATTGTCTCTTATACAGGTGTCTATTTATTAACGCTGTTAGTGTAACCCTGGTTTCAATACTATTCCTAGCATAGTGTCTACTACTACCTTATTGTGTAAGCGTGTTCCTTTATATATTATGATTGGCTGTTGGAATAGTGCCAAGTGGGAATAGTGGCACAATAGGCTTGGCAATAGAATATGTAGCTAGGTACAGCTTACGCAGCCAATAGATTGGCTGCGTAGCATGGTGTATATTGGTATTAGACCATTTTTTACGATAAATCCTGTCCAATGGAATCGAAAAATGGGCCAACCCCCCTAAGGTGTGTTGCAAACGGGAGGAGGCAGATGGGATCTTCTAGAGTGGGGCAGTCATTAGCGCCATCCAGCTTGGACCCTTTGCAACTCACCGGGAGCAGCATGGTGATGACACTCGCTATGGACCGAACCGTTAACGATCCCGGCCTGGAAGCTGGAGTTGACGCCACCAAAGGATATCGGGGGTTCCATCACATTAGAGTGGTGTTGCGACGAAGTATTGGCAACAGTTGAGCGTGTTGATGTTGTTCGCCTTACATACGAATATGAGAAGTTTAACTAGAATCTACGATTGTGGGGTAGTCAAACTCCAGGGCAGGTAGTACACAAGTTCTGGTAAGTAATTGATATATAGGGGTTGAGGTTTAGGGTATAGGTTCTTATACTATTAAGGTTTTCAATCAAGGAAATTGCCTAGCTTGTGCCACTCCTTCGGCTTTATAAAATCGAATGGAGAGACCGGGTAAAGCCAGACTTAGAGACTGCTCTTTGTGTAGTCCTAGCTCGCCTTGCGTATCCAGGGCATTAGTCAACCTACGCTGATCTTTTTAGGCAATTGCTAGCATGGCTCTCTACAGTTTTCAACAACGTAATGAGCCACTTAGTACACAAGTTTGAGGCTGAACTCGCTTTTGCAGAAGATATCGATGACCACGAGGACAAGTATATGGGGCTAGAATACCCTCTGTACAACGGTAGGCAGGGTCCCTATAAAGATATAAATCCTTTCTTCCTCCTATAGTATGCCGGATCCGCTATACGCAGCTAGAATCCTGCCATATTTGCTAGTTGTTTGCTAGTCTGTTATATGGTCTAATTAAGGACGATACAAGCCTGTTTAGGGTTACAATTGCTTGGAAGTGCATTCTGTGCTTCTTTTGATATCTAGAATACCACTGCCACTAGACTTCGGAGTCTCCTGCTAGTCGACAAAAGCCTTAGAAGGTTCCGTTAATGAACCCCTATATTTGACCACACCCACCACTGTCTTCAATCGGTTCTTCAAACTATAACAGCTTCTTGTATGTAAGGTATAGGTGCCACTGTAGTTTAATAAGGCGCTATTGTCTGTAAGAATTTCAGTAGAGAACGCCTTTGAGATAACACAACAGTTATAGACATATATAGCATTTGACAAGGGGTTACAGTCACAATCGCAGCCTGTAGCTGCTCACTTTAAAGCTGCAATACTGCTGTCAAACTGTTATACCTGTATTCCGGGTTAGAAAATCAATTATAATTATGATTATGTAGTCGTAATCATAATCATGATCATTTATAAAGCATATAATCATAACATGCATGTATAACGAAAGTGCCAAACAAGCGAAAGTGCCAAAATATCGCGACTACCCCATAAGAATTGCGATAAATCCACCACAACAATATAAATTAACTAAAACTACTCAGAGTCCTCTTTCAGACCTGTCTATTACAATCTGACAAGTGCGCGCATTGTGTCCAGTCTCACCACACTTGCCACAGCGACGTGCATGGGTTTCTTCCCTTGGCTTCCGACCACTACTTGCCCTTATTTCTTGCTCTACTTGCTGCACAACGTCCCTCTCGTCCTGTAGCACCTGTGCTACCTGTTGACTAAGTGATCCTACTTGCTGTAGTCGTGTTTTTTTAGCTCTCCGGCGCTTGCTTAGCACTTCATTTTCCTGTCGCAGGTTTTGGTTCTCTGCTTCTAACAATGCTAATTGATGCATTATTTGCGATGCACCCTTTGTAAACTGGTCAACAGCTACATAGATTGAGGTTGGAGAGCTATTTTGATGATGCGCAATTCAGTTTTTAATGAAAGTAGACTGTGATACAGCTTCAGTTGAGTTATTTGGTGTCTGAGAAACCCATGGTTGAGTGGTGTTTGGGCGAGAGGTTGGAGGTGTTGGCGTCTTAAACCTAAGGTCAAGTGTAGATATTACACTCTCAGGGCTAAATGGAAGAAGCCCAGCACCTCGGAACCCTCCCTGAATATTGCTTTCTGTCATTGCAATGTTAAATGCAGCGTGGAAGGCAGGAAAGAAGTCACCCTTAGTAATGTGAATAATATGAGCCTGCATCATATCTTCAATTTGCCGACCGTAAGCTCTCTTTAATGGGCCAAAACAGCCAACATCAAGTGGTTGGAGTATATGGGAAGAGTGAGCAGGCATACAAAGCGTAATAATGTTGTGTTCTTTGCAGTACTCCTCAAACTTGTCTGAGTGGTGGCTCTCATGACCATCAAGGACTAACAAGCGATAACCACCAACACTACGGGGCTTTGTGTGCTTCTCAAAATGCTGAATCCAATCCATACCTCTCTCGTTTGTAGTCCAGCCATTTGCAGTAACAGCGATTACCCAATCTGCTGGAAATCCGCTATTCTCATACCAAGATGCAAGGTGGTTTTTACCTGCCACAATGACAAATGGCGGCACTGCCCAACCTTGAGAACTAATGCCTTGGATTACTGTAACCCATTCCCGATTGCCAGGCTGCACCTTTTTTGCCTTTGCCCGCCCATCTGAGCTCGTTACTACCGTTGCGCTTGAGATGACACCCATCATAAACCCAGTCTCATCAAAGTTGTAGATATCTGCATTGTTGATGCCATACTTTAGAATTGTGTTCCATACAAGCTCAAACCAGCCACAAATGACTTCTGGATCTTCGCACTTAGCCCTCTGGTAGTCGTATTTTCGCTGGAAGCGTGTCCGGAGCTCTACATGGCGCTTAACAAAGTTTGAAGCCCAACGTGACCCGATGCGTGGCGCGTCGCATGTTGCAAGTAGTCGATTTGCCATATCTTCAACAATAGACAACTGAGGAGGGAACCCTTTAGCAGCTAAGTCAAGTATATACTGAACAAGAACTGATTCCTCTAGGTTACTTAATTTCCGTAAGTTGGCTTGGATATCGCGTCGTGAAGGTACGCCTTGTAAACGGTGACGTAGCTTGCGGTGGTCTATGGAATAGATCCTAGCTGCAACTCGAAGGCGCAAATTTGGGTTGCTTTGCATAGCTTGGATAGCTAGCACTAATTTGCTTTCATCATTTTTATGGTGCATGTTTTGTTGTGGAGGAATTTAACATTTAGTTGGGGGGGTTGGTCACGGCTGTCATACTGACATTCGTTGCACTCAGTTTGCTATCAAACTCAAGAGCAAACTTGGAAATCTCCTCCTCAAACCTACAAGTCACTATACATATTTTGGCTTATCACACCAACAACAAGAGCAATACTACTCAACGATTGCTACAACCATCTATGATTCATTACACGTCATCGCTCCTTAGTTACTGGGCCGATATTACCACATAGCATATCTCTACAACCCTCTATGATTCATTACATGACATCACTCATACTACCACATGACATATCTCTACCAACTAGAGGCCTAGGAGCATGAACGATAGCTCTAAAAGCTCCTACGAACCTCTATGATTCATTACATGTCATCGCTCTTTAGTTACCCACAAGATTGGTTAAGTTATGACATAATTTGTCTATGACATAATTTGTCTATGACATAATTTGTCTATGACATAATTTGTCTATAGGGGTACTCTGACCTTGGACCTCCTTTTACTTCCTATAGGCTACGAACCTAAGAGATGGTTCTATGGGATTCTCTTACGTCGACTACAGTTACCAAGCCTGGTAAGTCATGGAAAGTCTTGGAAAATGAGAGAACTACACTCCTTTAGACAATACAGTAAATCGACTATCACATACTTCCACGTCTTTTCCAAGCTTCCAAACATTGATCTTGTTACTCCTTGTTTCTGAAAAGTCAGTGAGGTGTTAACCTCTGACTTACCCCTGAGTTCCCAGACTCAACATTTGTTGCAACTTGTCTGAACCACTTCACTACGTCACACACCTGATTGCTGCGTTGTGGAATAGTCTAAGCTACAACCCTTTGGCTCATTTTCTAAGACAGTGTGTTGTCTTAGTAAATTCATCCCTTCCTTGGGTGGCTAGATTCTCACATCTGGTGCACCCACCATTACAAATGTCTGCAGCGCCTGAAAGGCTGTTCTCTGGTGCGAAAATCACGATTTCCGACCGTAGGAACAGGCTAGGTATTATGGCAATTCAAGCTGTTGAGTGCTTGAAGTCTTGGTTTAAGAAGAATAAGAGTACAGCTTTGCCGTTTGTAGATGATGAGCTGTCAACACTCCCAGATACATTGTTGCAAGAGGCAGCGATGACTATGATATCTAGCTAGTTCAATATGTTCTGAAATTCACAGGGTTATAGAGTATACAGTTTTTACAGCTTCAATTTTTAACATTACATGAAATACTTAAGTATTGATACAGAGCTCACTAGTATCATATCAAGCTTCACCCGTACCGTATTGATACGGCCCGTATCATAATGGCCTGAATACTTAAGTATTATACTAATGGAAACACTGGCTCCCGGATGATGCTGTCCTGGGGATCAACGCGATTCCATTTACGGGACGCCTCGAGATATGGGAGATAATGGAATAGGAAATTTCGCTCGACCTAAAGTCAATTGTGGTAGTTGGATAGGGTATGCTTACGGAGAGGCTTTCCTTGTTGAGACTAATCTCAGGAGCTTGTGCAAGTATAACTCTCAAGGTATCTCGGAGCAATTTCGACTTGATATCAATATAGACCACTGGTATTTCGGTTTTCTTGACTGGAAACTTCCGTTAGCAGGTACTATTTGTGGGAAGGAGATACTAACTAATATGCCTACGCTCTATGAAAACGTATTGATCCAGCCCATCAACCTTTTCTTCCGGTTGGTGTTGTTCCTCGATGACATACTTGTACGCCTTTTCATCCCAACTGCACCGGTATCTTGTGAGCCAGGGTAAGGCGTCAGCAGCAGGAAGACTTACACCTCATTGAATGTCTTGTATGTCTGAAACCTTTCTGGAGGGTCTTCGGCTTTAACTTCGTCTGCGGCAGCAGGGGGAGCAGGGGTGCTCTGGGTGGCACTGAGAGACTTGATAATGTCTAGGAACTGTTGGGCGAAAGGCAACAATTCAGACCGATAACAATGAGGGTCTGGAGACGTGGGTTGCATTTTCATAGCGGCGAGAATCTCACTAGCATCCTTATCGCTCATCGTCGGGGTACTGGGTGGGGTAGCTGGCCGTGGACTGCCCAGCGAAAGGCCGATTTGAATCATCTCTTGAACCATGGTCAGTGTAGAGCGTTGTCGGGTGGTTTGATATGGTTGTTGAGAGATACAGACAACAGTAAGAACCCTGAAGATAATTGATGATTTGAATACTTCAGAGGTTTATGATTGAACTTCTGGGAAATTGCGTGCCCTTATATATTCCTCAATTCTTCTTCGCCCATCATGTCAATAGAAGACCAACCCCCCTGAAATGAACAACGGCCGGGGAGTTGAGGAAAGCCGATCCTTCTTCGTTCAGGATCACCAACAGCCTATTGCCTTGCGTATTCAAGAAGGTCCAAGGGTGCATTCATGCAAATAACACGGGGAGAAGCACATATCTGCAACACAGTATTGGGGGGGTGCTGGCGAGACCGATTCACAGAGCCCGTTGGTAGGGAGAGTCCACTTTTCCAATTATCATCCCCAAAGCGGCAAGAGGAACTCAATTGAAGTGGAGTGCAGTGGCCCTGAACAACTAGGACGGCACCGTGATTGGGAGATGGTGGTATAAGCCAGAATGCAGGAGTGAGAAACTGATGTCTAATGCAATGCTAATAACATGCGCCGCATATTTTAACAATTGCACAACTTTTGCTCACTTCTTTTTTACTCGCTAATTGGACATTGGACCGTGGATGCCTAACCCCTCGCTTATTCTGGTGCCCAACTTATGCGACGCACAACTTGTGTCCAACACAATGTTAGTTCCCAACATTCTGCACACAAAGAAGGCCCATACTGTAATTTGCCATTAATCTGCGCCGCACAGTCTCACAGTAGCATCCCGCCATGTCCACTGCAATCACCATCGCTCAGTTGAGTAGCTTAGTCCGAGACTTGGAGTCTTGGATGGTGGGGCTAAATGACATACCGTACACTAAGGACGACTTGCGCGAGTTGGACGTGCTGGGCATGAAGCTCTCGGATGCAGCGGCTACTGTCCAGGCGAAGACTGGATCATTCAGGCCGTCCCGTGAGGATGAAGCATGGAAAGCGAGTATCAAGCTCAATCAACTATTGCACACTTGATTGAACATGAGAAACTAGACCGTCCAGGGGTCTTTAGAAGAAATATCGTTCTTGTAAGGACACAGGGCACCCAGCTCACAGTAATAGCATATTAGAGTGTGAGTCGGAGGCTAAACGGATGCTATCCTATAGGACTACTACTAAGGATACAAAAAAGATGATGGGGAACCCCGTCAGTCGATTTTCTCAAGTATCCGAAACCCATCCGACTCGGTTCCGACTCGGTTAGGCCACCCAAATGATCACACGTGACCCCGCGGCTACCCGGAGTCTACTCCCTAGAATGAGAGACGAGAAGGCATCCTTACACTACCCCCCTCCTGAGAGAGTGCTTTGTCCGCAAGGCACGCGGCTAGTATCATGTCCGCAACGTCTCCGAATCGTCTCTGTATCGTCTCCGTGAACGGAGCGTTTCTTGTTATCATAATGTCGGCTGGTAATTGCGTCCAGAACAACTTCGTTTGTCGTGCGTGTTGGGAAGGTGCTTTGTTTGCCACCGTAGTCATCCCGAGGTGGTATCGCGTTAGGGTCTGTGTGGCATGCGAAACTGGAGTTCACTTTTGTTGGATCTCACGTTCGTTCTTGGGGTCCGAAACAGTACCGGGAGGTGTCCGCAACCCGTTTGAGTAGAATTTTCGTAAAACGTGAAAAAAGAAGTGGCTGCGCTAACCTGATTCGGCATTCATTGTTGTAAGCCAACATTTGAGTATTCCGCATCGCCCACTTCCTCTTGTTTTTACCTTACAACAACAACGCCAGCAACCCTCCCGCCCGAGACCGGTAAGTGGCCCCTCCCCGTCCGTTTGTTTATGATACTGATAGATTGTATAGTATCCTCCAATCCAAAGAACGAGTAGGTGATGGGAGCGCGTTGGCGCAGTGTTGATAACTTGTGCTGGGCTGACGGAATCACAGATTCCAAATTTGAAGATGCCGGTTCCCACCCCCTCCGGGGCTCTTACTGTCGCCTTCCATGTGCTCTGTTTGCACTGCCTTCGGGCCAAAGCCCGTGGGATCCAGTCCCACGACTGCGTCTGGTCCTCGACCATGTCATACTGACATTCGTTGCACTCAGTTTGCTATCAAACTCAAGAGCAAACTTAGAAATCTCCTCCTCAAACCTACAAGTCACCATACATATCTTGGCTTATCACACCAACAACAGAAGGAATACTACTCAACGATTGCTGCAAACTCTTCTACTACATCTGTTTATGCTACATACATCACAGCATATCATTTGGACACTCATTGAACAAGTTATTAAGAAAATCTCCTCCTTAAGGGGGTGGGCCAATACTACCACATGGCATATCTCTACCAACTAGAGGCCTAGGAACATGAACGATAGCTCTAGAAGCTTCTACAACCCTCTATGATTCATTACACGTCATCGCTCCTTAGTTACCCACAAGATTGGTTAAGTTATGACATAATTTGTCTATAGGTACTCTGACCTTGGACCTCCTTTTCACTTCCTATAGGCTAGGAACCCAAGAGATGGTTCTATGGGATTCTCTTACGTTCACTACATGATTAGCAAGCTAGTTGTGGGTCGCACTTGATTTCTAATACATTTACCAAGCCTGGTTAGTCATGGAAAGTCATGGAAAATGAGAGAACTACACTCCTTTGGCATAAATAGGATTGCCCTTTCCTTAAGAAAGGGCAAGCAGGCAATACAGTAAATCGACTAGCACATACTTCTACGTCTTTTCCAAGCTTCCAAGCATTGATCTTGTTATTCTCTGTTTTTGAAAAGTCAGTGAGGTGCTAACCTCTGACTTACCCCTGAGTTCTCAGACTCAACATTTGTTGCAACTTGTCTAAACCACTTCACCACATCATACACCTGATTGCTGCATTGTGGAATAGTCTAAGCTACAACCCTTTGGCTCTGTTTCCTAAGACAGTGTGTTGTCTTAGTAAATTCATCCCTTCCTTGGGTGGCTAGATTCTCATATCTGGTGCGCCCACCATTACAGACCAGTTCAAAGTGTGGGTACTGCACGTCGCAGCACTCGCCTTGCGTCCCGGTAGGTTTTCTTGGGGGGTTCGGAGTTTGGTTTGGTTGGCCGTTGCTGACTTTGGTGAAAGCTGCCCTGGTTCCTTGGGGAAGAGTTTGCGGCCCTCTAGTTGGGGCTGGCCGTGAGTAGACCCCCTTCCCCTTGTGACTCGGTATGGTTCTGATGCTGACTCTGGGCAGCAAATTCGGTCATCGTTGCGCCGTCTCCGGATGGAACAGGAGAGCATTCCTGCTCTCTTGGGGGAGTTGGTGGCTGCTGTGGGCAAACTGCCCACCGCTGCCGCTCCCGCGGTCGCTCCGACTCGGGGTGATGGAAGGAGGGAGGGGGAGGATGGGGAAGTTGGGGCGGCCTATGGGGCCTAGGTGGGGGAAGACCTTGTGTCGGAGGGGACTCGGGCCTGGCCCTTCGTGTGGGGTCACTTCAACCCTTCGTCTCTCATGGTGGTAGCCGCTTGTTGTGACGCCGGTGAGACGTTTGGGAAGGGTGGCTCCCGCAAGGGTTACGGTGGCGAGTGCGCCCTGGCTCGGAGGGTATTTTAGTTTAGAGTCGCAGACAGCAATGACTCTGTTTCTTCCGCTTCGTCTTTCCCTCCGTGATCGTAGTTTTGTTCCTTTCCCGTCTCCCCTGCCGTAACCCCTCCGAGTAGTTCTTGAGGTGGACCTGGTAAATCTGGGTATTCCGTATGAAACTCTCTGAGTTTCTGGGGAGAGTTCATGAAGTTTGATGCTGGGTACCACTCCAGGTCCGGATCATATCCGACCCAACTAACCCTGTATTGTAGTTGCTTCCGGTGGAGCCTTACAGCGAGGATCTTTTCCACTTCCCATTCCTCTATGCCATCTATCACTTCGCTGCTAGGCTCAGGCGGATCCTGACCAGGTAGGGGATTGTTCGGATCCTTCATGAGTACGTCTGGTGAGAACACATCGTGTATTTGCGAACCGGTAGGTAGTTCCAATCGAAATGCGTGCCCAATCCGTTCTGACACCGTATATGGTCCGATCCATTGTTGGCCCAGCTTGCGGCTAGGACGAGAGTTTTTCAAATTTTTGGTCGATAGGTACACTCTATCTCCTACGTCCCAGTCGATGGCCCTTCGGCGTTGATTTGCGTGCTTAGACATTTCCTCTTGTGCCTTTGCCATGTTTTCCTTTGCGTGGACCCATGCGGTATGCATTCGGTCTGCCACCGCCTTGGCTTCCTCTCGGTTTAGGGTCTCCCGGGGGGGGGTTGGTGCTTTTCAGAGTGTTCCAATCCCAACTCGTACGCGGATCGGTTCAGTACTTGAGTCGGTAGGGGGTCATGCCAATGGATGCGTGGGGGAGTGTCATTTGCACGCGGTCCATTATGGGGATGAGTTTGCTCCAGTTATCCTGATAATGGGATACGAAGGGTCTCAGTCTCTGATCGATGTATCGGTTCATGATTTCCATCTGCCCGTCGGTCTGCTTATGATAGGCAGTCGACAGCTTAACCTTAACGCCGATAATTCGACAGAACTCTTGCCAAAAGGATGATACGAATTGGGGTCCGCGGTCGCTTACAATCGACTCCGGAGTGTGTCCGAATCGGTATATCCATTCGATGAACAATTGCGCCATCTGGCGGGCAGTTGTGGTTTTGTAGCAAGGTATTGTCACTGAACTCTTTCCGAGTCGGTCCATAAACACTAAGATGCTATCGTATCCATGCTTGTCCCTTGGGAACTCCTTGAAGTCCATGGTGAGGTGTTACATAGGGTATTCGGGTACGGGTAGTGGGTGTAGAAATCCTTGTTGCTTAGTGACATTGGTGTGAGAAAGCCGGCATGTCACGCAGTTTCGTACATACCGCAAACAGTCCGCTTCCATCCCGACCCAATGATACTTTGGGGCGAGCAATTGGTAGGTTTTCCTGCCACTTGGATGTGCTGACGACACTTGATCATGCGCTTCCCGGATCAGTTTTGTACATAGGTCGGTGTGGCGATTCACACATAGGCGGCCTTTGTACAGGAGGAGCTGGTCGTTCATCGCGAATCCGTCCGGTAGGGGTTGTTTTGCGCGAGTCTCAGTGAACGACTTCCGATTGTCCGCACATAGAGCCTCTATTAAATTGAAGGGCACCTGGGGCTTGGGGGTGTCCATCGAATTAATGGATGCTATGTAGCTCTCAGCAAGTTCGGTGCTGATTCGGGGGTGTAGGCGGCTTGGACCTAACAATACCCTCGCCCTACTATCAAGTTTGACTTTCTGCTGCGTTACCAAGTCTTGGTCTCTTGCTCAGAATATCAGCCTTCTGGTTATTTTTGCCCACGGTGTACGTAATGCAAAAGTTGAAGTCGGAGAGTAGCTCCATCCATCGAACCTGCTTCGCGGTGAGAACCTTGGTAGACATGAAATATTCCAGCGAACGGTGGTCAGTGTACACGTCGACTCAGTGGCGCACCGAAGCCAACTCGGGCCTCCATTTTCCAAAGGCCTTAACTATTGCGAATAGTTCCTTGTCGTGGATCTCCCAATTGATCTCATGTCCGGATAGGACATGACTGTAAAAGCTTACAGGGTACCATCGCTTGTCAGGGTGTTCTTGAGACAGGACACCAGCTACCACTCCATCAGAGGAGTCGGTCTCCAGCTTCGTAGGCAATTCGGGGTTGAAGTGGTGAAGTGCCTGTACCGCTAAAAGTTATCGTCGCAATTCCTCGAACGCATCCTCACATTCGTCTGTCCACCGGAACGGCTCCGAGGGGCTAGTGATGGTGGTGAGGGGCTTTGCTATTTTGCCAAAATTACGAATGAATTGTCTATAGAAGCCACAGAATCCCAGGTAGGACTTAACACCCGTAACAGTGGTTGGTCGGATCCAGTTACGAAGGGGTTCGATTTTGTCAGGGTCCGCTTCGACACCGGAGGTAGTGAGAACATAACCCAAGTATTTTGTCCTGGTGACGTTGAACTCACATTTGTTCAAATCGGCTTGGAGTCCAGCTTCTCGGAGACGCTGTAGGACCTTATGCACATGCTCTATGTGTTCCGTAGGGTCCTCTGAATAGATTAGGATGTCATCTAGGTATGCGGTACAGAAGTCGTCTAAGTATTGCATCAGGATGTCATTCATATACCGCTGATAGGTTGCGGGACCGTTCGTCAGTCCAAATGGCAGCACTTTGCACTTATAGGATCCATAGCGAGTCCGAAAGGTCGTGTACTCTTCCGAGTCAGGGTGCATCCGTATACGATGGAAGGCTTGTCTGATATCTAGCTTCGTGAAGATTTTTGCTTTTGACACCCGTCCTAGTAGTTCGTCGATACGCGGGATGGGGTAGGGATCATTCCGGGTGAGACCATTTAACTTCCGGTAATCGATGCAAAATCTTAATTTGCCATCCGCTTTCTTTACGAATAGGATAGGGGATGCGAAGGGGCTGTTGCTGTTGATGATGAATCCCTTTTCCAGGTTTTCCAGCAGGTATTGCTTGGTAGCCTTAAGCTCTTCGGTGCCCTGTTGATATAACAGGGAGAAAGCATTTGGTAAAGGGGCTTCGAGCTGTATCTTGTGGTCGTATATGCGGTGGGGGGGAATTCGATCCGATTCCAACTTCGAAAAGACATCGGTGTACCTCCGGTGCATATGCGGAAGCTTCTGCTGGATGAGGCGGAGCGTTTCTTCATCCTCTACCAACTCCTTTTCATGAATGATCTGATCGATTTCGTAGATGCTAGTCTGAAAAAACTCGGAGTCGTTTCACATCATCTCGTGGTGGAAAGCATTTGCACTGATTCGCATATATGCATGGGCATAAACCTATGTACTAGGGTTTTCTGCGGTGGGGGAGAAACCT
Source organism: Pseudogymnoascus destructans (assembly GCF_001641265.1). Lineage (NCBI taxonomy): Eukaryota > Fungi > Ascomycota > Leotiomycetes > Thelebolales > Thelebolaceae > Pseudogymnoascus > Pseudogymnoascus destructans. The sequence continues at coordinate 866,491 of NW_020167538.1, read as the reverse complement.
CCTGGTTTCGTGGTGGGTTCGATGGCGTATCGGTGATCTCTTCATAGTCAGAAGTTATCACTTTCATTTCCATTGAACGTCCGCCTGCGCGGCGTCTGTCTTCGCGGTGGATTGTGAAATCCTGGCGATTCGCATCCGACTGGTATGCAGGATGTTTAATGGACGTTTCGCGTGAGTGGTAGGGCAAGGTGATCTCCTTGCTCCAGCTAGGAGTCGGCGGGTACTCCTTTGGCCATACTAACTGGCTCTTTGCAGAGTCGAGTAGTATTCGGAAGCAGCTGAAAAGCTTCTTCCCAATTATCACATCTTGTGCTCCGAGGTCCAGGAGTACAAAGGGGCAGTTATATATTCGGCGTCCTTCGACTGTTAAGTGTAACCGAATATACTCCGATACGTGGCCTTGTATTTTGCGCTGAAATCCACGTATGGGTACAGAGTAGGGTAGTTTCCGTATAGGGCTCTGAAGTGCTTTCGACAGTCGTATTGCGAAAGGCTTGTTAATGACGAGGTAACCATTTGCTCCTGTGTCTGCTGGGGACTTCGTTTGCACCCCGAGTCCATTCATACTCAGGGTCGTGTCAACTAAGAACTGGGTGCCTCCCAGGAGTTCTCGTAAGTCTAGTCCTCGCAGGTCACATTTGCGTAGACCTAGAAAGGAGCCTTCTCCTAGGCCTCATCGTTTTCCTCGAGGGATGCATCCGATTGAAGTTCCACAGCTTCTTCCCATTGTTCTTCTGCCTCGGGGTCATTACGGTCCATTTCCTTGATAGTGGTGTTAAGGGGGCATTTGTCCTGGAAATGGCCAGGCTTGCCACACTTGAAACAGTTTCCTGAGGGCACAGGGACTGCGGTTCTCAGACGTTCCGGTATGGCTGGCTTGGGGAGGAACGCGGTTCGGGTGAACAGAGCGGATGTAGCTCGAGTCGGCTTCGACACTGATGACGCCTTTGCCGTATCCGTGGTACGTGTGGACGTCCTTGCGAGAGCGGGTAGCGGATTCAATTCGTTGTTCCGGCGCCGTTCCTGGTCGAAGGCGGTAAGTTCTCGTACCATGGTCTGGTATTCTCCCTTCCATTGGTTTTTGATGATCGCGACGCGGCTGCAGAATTGAGGAGTCAACTTGTTCCACATGTACCGAAACCATTCCGACTCGGAGACTTGTCCTGTGATAGCTGCACTTTGGAAACGAGCCTTGAACTCTGGGAAGGTTTCGCTAGCATGCCCTTTCTCTCCCATTTGCAGGTCGTCGAAGAGGTTCCTGGCCTGCTCTGTCTCGTTGCCTGTGAGGTAGTATGAACCTAGTAGATCCATCATCTCCTCAGCACTGCAGAACCCATGCGTAGCGGACAGGTATTGGGGCTCTAGGTAGGTCTTCGCCAGGCCGGTCGTAGTTCCCCATATCAACGCTCTTCTCGAGACGTCGGTTGGTCCTCATTGACTACGAGTCGGTCCCGAATCGAAGCGCTCCATTGTAAGAAGGTATGTTCTACCCCATCGCTGAGAGGAAGGATTTTCTCAGAGATGGTTGATTTCTTATAGCGATTCGGAGGGTCCTCGGTGTGCATTCGTGATGACCCTGGAATCGAGGGAGAACGAGTGTTCCGAAGAGGCGGCAATTGAACTGTCTCGGGGGTGTTTCGTGTACGAGACATTCGTTGCTCCGTAACTTCGACTGTGGGTATGGGGGCGTCCACCGGCAGTGTGGACGGGATTCTGGTCTGGGATGCTGACAGGATAATTAGTAGATCCTTGACCTCCTGTATCTGTGCTTCGAGGTTGTCCATTCGACTCGGGATGTCTTCGGATGGCCCAGCGGTCGTAGCTGCAGCGGTGGTTTGTCTGCTAGTCATTCTGGGCAGTTGACCGTCGTTGTCTTGGGGTATGTTGATGTCAGCTTTTTCGACATATTGCCTCGGGTGTGTATCGGTACTGATACGAAAGAGCTTGACTTCCGGTAGCTCGTAGCTATCAACGCTCTTGTCCACAATTTCCTCTGTGCTATGAGGGGGTTCTTAAGGATCTCGTATCCTATTTGGCGCCAACGCGTCGGCGACTTTACCAGCTTGTTCTGAAGAATCAAACCCTGATCCACTGGCTGTCCGTGAGATCTCTGGAATCACGGCTATTTGAAGTCGTCAGGTCTCTCCTCCGAAACATCACCGAGTCGCAGTCGATGGTGTAACGGTAGTTCTCCTGATTCATTCCGGTGTGGGATATTATTTAAGTATGGCCGTCCCCGGCAGGCGCGATCTTTTTTGTATAATGTAAGGACACAGGGCACCCAGCTCACAGTAATAGCATATGAGAGTGTGAGTCGGAGGCTAAACGGATGCTATCCTATAGGTCTACTACGAAGGATACAAAAAAGATGAAGAGAGGAACCCCCGTTGAGTCAATTTCCTTAAGTACCCGAAACGGGTCCGACTCGGATAACCTACCCTAATGCTCCCCACGTGACCGTAACCTGCCCAACTCCGATGCTTTCCATCACTGAGGGCTTTGGCATCCTTACATCCGTAAGCTGGGCGTTCCTTGTTGGTGAAAATTTTGGCGGTACGTGCATAGGGAACCCCTCCGTTTGTACAGTGTGTTGGGAAAGTGCTTTGTGTTCGGAGGTGGCTGTTCTTGAAGGGTACCGTAACACCACCTTGTGGAATGCGACACTGGAGTTGGCTTTGTTCAATCTCACTTTCCATCTTGGTGATCCGAATGGGCACTGGGAAGTATCCGCTAAGCGTTGGAGTCAAACTTTCATAAATGTGAAAGGGGAAGTGATCGCGCTAGCCCGATTCAGAATTTATTGTTGTAAGCCCAACATTTGAGTACTCCGTTTCGCCCACCTCTTCCTGTTTTTCTTTTACAATAACAACGCCACAGTATCCACGTCGAAACTGGTAAGTGGCCCCCCCCCATTCATATAGCTGTATACTAACTGATTGTTTTAGAATAGAAGAATCCACCCGAACGAGTAGGTGACGGGAACGCGCTCGGCGCGCAAGTGATAACGTGGGCTTGGCTGACGGGAACACAGATCCCAAACAATTGACGATGCCGATTCCCACGCCTGCCAGAGCCCTCTCGGTCACTTTCCGGGTCCTGTGTCTGCGCTGCCTTCGGGCCAAAGCTCGGGGCGTCCCGGCGCATGATTGCGTCTGGTCTGCTTCGAGCTCAAAGTGCGAGTACTGCACTGTGCAGCACTCCACCTGTGTCCCGGTGAGTTTCCTTGTGGTGTTCTGTTGGTTGGTTGGCTGTTGCTAACCGTTTGGGTGAATAGCTGCCCTGGTTCCTCGATGAGGAATACCGCGCCCTCGTCGCCGCGGAAACCACCATCCCTGTCGTCGCCGCAGACGTCACGGCCGCTGCCTCGGAGGCAAATTGGGTGGCCCTCGTGGCTGCCCAAAGTGTTCCCAAGTTCAGTTCCGTCACAGAGCGCGACTCCTACGAGGAGCTCCGCGCCACGCGCGCCGCCATCGAGGCGGGTATGGGTGTGAGTATACCCTTGTTCTGTGTTGTTTCGGTGCTGACACGCTTCAGCAAATCTGGTCGTCGCTGCACCGTCTTCGGACGGAGCAGGGGAGCGTGCCGGCTCTTTTGGGGGAAGTGGTGGCTGCCCTGGGCAGACTTCCTGCCATCGCTGTCGCTGCGACGGTCCCGGACCGCACTGGGGGGAGGAGGAAGAGGGGTGAGGAGGAGGGCACCATTGGTGCGGGTTATGGGGAGGGGGAGAATGGGGAGTAGGGTGGAGGGAGGACCTGTGTCGGAGGGGACTCGGGCCTGACTCTTCGTGTGGGGTAGCTTCGACCCTTCGTCTCTCTCGGTGGTAGCCGCTTGTTGCGATGTCGGTGAGATGTTTGGGAAGGGTGGCTCTCGCAAGGGTTACGGTGGTGAGTACGCCCTGGCTTAGAGGGTAGTTAGTTTAGGGTCGTAGGTAGCAACGACTCTGTTTTTCCTGCTCTGTTGTCCCTGTAAGGACACAGGGCACCCAGCTCACAGTAATAGCATATGAGAGTGCGAGTCGGAGGCTAAACGGATGCTATCCTATAGGTCTACTACGAAGGATACAAGAAAGATGAAGGGGGAACCCCGTCGAGTCTGTTTCCCTGAGTACCCGAAACGGGCCCGACTCGGTTATCCCAACCCTAGCCCTGATCCTTCCACCGCAACAGGTCAGCATCAACCCTGAACCCTACACCCTTACCATCCCCCACTATAGTGTAACTCGCTATGTGCTCCTCTACTGCTTTGAAACCACACCGAATCGGATTTCATGCTTGTAGTGACCGTAACAGTTCTGAGACAGGTTCTTCAAGTATCTAGGTATGGAGGCATCCTTACATGTATATGAGTGCTTAAGCATTGCTTGCTTCTAGATATGGCACAAACGTTCCATATTTCATGAGTCTTTCTGTAATAACTAGTATAGTGTTAAATACTACTCCTGTTAACGGGTCCCGAGAGGGTGATAGCTTAAAATGAAGTCTAAAGCTATAGATTTCCATGCTCCTGTGAGTATTAGAGTTGACTTCGGCTGTCTATATGAAGTGCCTGTTTGATTTTGATTTTCCACAAATGTCGCACTCTCCTACTACCATTTCCACCTGTCATACCTAGGAAGTAGTAGTGTCGGGTGATTCGTTCAAAGGTGTGTGTTACTCCCTAATGGCTGTGTGCTAGTAGCAAATGTTGTTCTTGCACTAGCAGGCATCTCATTTTGCTTAGGACATACACTAATCCTTTAAATCGGATCAATCCTTATCATCGATGGCGAAGTCGCCTTCAGTTTTTTTTAAGATTCGCTTTGCACATTCGTCTGTTGTATAAGCTTTCTTAAGTCTTTCTTTCAACTCTAAGTTCTACACAGTGGCAATCGTAGCTAGCAACTTGCTGTATTGCATTCCTACGTCTGTTTTCTTTAATATGGCTCTAGGTTTTTCTTCTTTAGGGCTGCTGTAGTTGGTCCTTCTGCTAAGAGCATCTTCTCTTGCATTCTCAGAGCCCTTGCAATATGTAATCGTGAAGTTGTAGGCTGCGAGTGTTTCTGCCCATCAGACTTGTCTGTGCTTTAAAACCTTAGTTGTGGTCAAGTATATGAGATTCTTATAATCGGTCCATACCTACACAGGGTAGGTCGATCCCTTAAGATATACTCACCACCGCTCAAAAGCAATGACAGTAGCTATTAGCTCCTTGTCGTAGATGTCATAGTTGAGCTCCATAGGTGACAGTTTTCTAGAGTAATATGCGACTGGCTTGAACTTTCTGTCTTTGTCTAGTTGACTCAGACATGCTCTAATCGCGAAATCAGAAGAGTCTGTCTCTAGGACTATCTTCTTTGCAGCGTCGAATGTGGCTAAGATAGGTGCTTCTGTGAACTTCATCTTAAGTTCTTAGAAAGCAGGTTCTGACTTGTCTGTCCATTCGAACTTGAGGTCTTTCCTTGTAAGCTCTGTATGTGGTTAAGCTACTTTGGAATATACTATAATAAACCTTCAGTACAAGTTGGTGAAACCTAAGAAGGCTTATACTTCTTTAACTGTGGTTGGTGTTGGCCATTCCAACACTGCTATGACCTTTGCTTGGTCCATTTTGATGCCATGCGTTCTAATGATGTAGCCTAAGAATTCAACTTGATTCTTATAGAATTCACATTTTTCTGGTTTAAGGAGTAACTGATGCTCCTTCAGCTTTTGTAATACCTTTCTAACATGACTAACGTACATGCATAGCGAGCGGGCCAGCATAGTGAACGGGCCACTCCACCCACTTTTCACAACTTCTTACCTCTAACATCAATTTTCACAACCATCAAAGATGGAATGTTCTTCAAACGAAAGCCGTATTGTCCTTGCTCTCGAGGCATTAAAAAGAGACCCTAATCTCTCGATTCGAGCTGCAGCTAAAGTCTACCAAGTTGCCCGTACAACCCTCGAATGCCGACAAGCTGGACGGAAATCACGACGCGATATCTCTGCCAACTCGAGGAAGTTGACCAATTTAGAAGAGAAGGTGCTTGTCGATCGGATACTTGACCTAGATTCGCGAGGATTTCAGCCCCGGCTTGAAGACGTTCGAGAAATGGCCGATCGCCTCCGTACGGACCGTGACGCGTCGCATGTTGGACCACGATGGGCAAAAAACTTTGTCAAGCGCAACCCTGAGCTTACCACGCGTTTTCGGCATCGAATCGATTATCAGAGGGCCCAATGCGAAGATCCGGACGTAGTAAACGCGTGGTTCCGGCTTGTACAGAACATGATTGCTAAGTATGGCATCCAAGAGGAGGATATCTATAACTTTGATGAGACTGGGTTTCTAATGGGCATGCTCTCCAGCGCAAAGGTTGTTACAAGCTCCGAACGAAGTTCTCAGCCTCGTACGAAGCAGCCAGGCAATCGAGAGTTTGTTACAGTGATCCAGGGAGTATGCGCGACTGGCTGGACACTACCTCCATACGTGGTTGTGAAGGGAAAATTCCACCTCACATCTTGGTATCAGAACGGCCGATTCCCGAGCGATTGGAGGATCCATACAAATACCAACGGCTGGACTACAAATGAGATTGGTTTAGATTGGATCAAGCACTTTGATCAGTGCACGAAGGCTCGTACGAAAGGTGTTTATCGCCTCTTAGTCCTTGACGGCCATACAAGCCACCACTCTACCGAATTCGACGACTACTGCAAGACTAACAATATCCTACCGCTCTGTATGCCTCCCCATTCGTCTCATATCCTCCAGCCTCTTGATGTCAGTTGTTTTAGCCCGCTCAAGGCTTCGTATAGGAAGCAAATTGAGAAGATGATGCGGATGCAAATCACTCACATCACGAAGGACGACTTTTTCGACGCATTTTTAGAGGCCTTCAACATAGCTATGACTGAAAACAATGTACGAGCAGGCTTTAGAGCGACTGGTCTTGTCCCTCTCAACCCCGAAGCTGTGCTTTCCCAGCTAGATCCAAAGCCAATGACACCTGAGCCACTGAACACACGCCCAGGGACAGCTCAATCTTGGGTTACAAAGACCCCTAAGACAGCGTCCGAGATTACTCAACAGTCAACCACCATTAAGAATAAGATCGCTAGGCATCAAAATAGCTCCCCAACCCATATGTACGACGTGATTGACGCCCAGGCAAGAGGTATGTCGAAGATGGCACACGAGTTTGTGTTGATGCGGGCTGAGCTAAAGGACCTTCGTACGGCAAATGAGGTACTTAGTAAACGCCGGAGGGCTAAAAAAGTACGTCTACGGGCAGGAGGATCACTTAGTATGCAGGAAGCAGAGGATCTGATAACTCAGAAGAATGTGGATGAGCAGTTGAAGGAGGAAACAAGTCGTGGTGGTCGTCGTACGGAGGGGGCTCAAGTACGCGCCCAGCACTGTAGCGTTTGCGGTGAGGCCGGTCATAATGCACGAACCTGTCAGGTAGTAGTAGTAACCTCTGAAGAAGAGGATTCTATATAGTTTCAATTGATTTGGCATTGTGGTTTAGACTGCGACCGTGGTAAAGAATGCATGTGGTGGTTTAGTGGCCCGCTCGCTATGCATGTACGTTAACATGTTCTGTTAAGTAGACTAAGATATCGTCTAAGTAGACGATAACAAATACATCCAAGTATTCATAGAGGGCTGCATTCATAAGCCTCTACATAGATGCTAGTGCATTTGTTAAACCAAAAGGCATAACTAAATATTCAAACAAGCCATAGCAGGTGCGGAATGCTGTTTTGCACCCATCTCCTTCCTTGATTCGAATTAGGTTATAGGTGCCTCTAAGTGTCATACTGACATTCGTTGCACTCAGTTTGCTATCAAACTCAAGAGCAAACTTGGAAATCTCCTCCTCAAACCTACAAGTCACTATACATATTTTGGCTTATCACACCAACAACAAGAGCAATACTACTCAACGATTGCTACAACCATCTATGATTCATTACGCGTCATCGCTCCTTAGTTACTGGGCTGATATTACCACATAGCATATCTCTACAACCCTCTATGATTTAGGATTGCCCTTTCCTTAAGAAAGGGCAAGCAGACAATACAGTAAATCAACTATCACATACTTCCACGTCTTTTCCAAGCTTCCAAGCATTGATCTTGTTAGTCCTTGTTTCTGAAAAGTCAGTGAGGTGCTAACCTCTGACTTATCCCTGAGTTCTCAGACTCAACATTTGTTACAACTTGTCCAAACCACTCCACTACATCATATACTTGATTGCTGCATTGTGGAATAGTCTAAGCTACAACCCTTTGGCTCTGTTTCCTAAGACAGTGTGTTGTCTTAGTAAAATCATCCCTTCCTTGGGTGGCTAGATTCTCACATCTGGTGCACCCACCATTACAAGGTGGTGTAGTGGCATTTGTTAAAGTCGTAGAAGAGCGGGTGTGTAAAGTTAGCAAGTGTTTATATGCGTTTTAAGGATTAAATGGATAAATGCCTGCTCCTACCATGCGCTTTAAATGTTATATTGTGATATCGCTCATAACCTTGCTTTGTAGTACATTTCTATCCATTCTACCTTTTGTATATTCCTTGCTCCAACTTGTGTAAGTTGGTCCGTCTCGCTTATTAGTGCAGTCTTTAGCGGTCTAAATACTACAACATCAAGAGGTTGAAGGATGTAGGAACAAGGTGGCGGAAGTATAAGAAGGTCGATATTATGTTATATGTAATGAGCAATAAAGTTTGCAGAAATATAGCTGTTATGGCCATCTGCAACCAAAAGTTATGGTTTGCCATCTGCAATTTCATAGGTTTCTAGCTCAAAAACTTACTATAGCCACTGTAATCCATAGACGTTTAATGTCCAACCCTTCGTACTTGCTAAGAATCGCTAATCCTCTACGTGTGGATTTGTAGACTAAGTGCTGTTAATAGTGTTAGCTTTAAAAATCACAAGTGGTAGCAAGATGTGTTTATCTATAGAGATGCACTTAATGACTAACACCCACTCTTAACGGCTAAGAACAACTTTCTAACGTGTACACATAGTTGCGTCAGCTACTACATGGTTCGTTTAACTAGTTCTAATCCTAAAATCTAATTCATCTATGTTATATACATTGTAAATATCATAGCTTTGTTCTTGCATCTTTGCTTGTAGCATTATAAACTAGTGTTTAAGCACTTCAAATGTTGGTTCTTAATGTCTTGCAGACTCGATTTGTCGAGTAGTAATTGTAGTAAGCTCTATTTGGCGTTAAATAAAGTGTTAAATCCATTGTTAACTAATTAGTAGATATCGTATAATTTGGGATAACGCGTTATTAACATGTTAGACTCTTTAGATCCTGATTTCTTCTGCCAATTCCTTGATTAGCTAGTGTCTAATAGGGCGTCCTATGGATGAAAATTAACAAATCCACTTTACTAAAGTACTCTCTTCAACTATAGATAGAAGTTGTTAGTTATGTCGCACTTGCACCCGAGAAAGATGTCCTGACACCCGACGCGTCAATGTTAAGCGGCTGACTTCAAAGTGTTCTGCTACAGCCTTTAAGGTTGTAAATTGTCGATTGTTGTATGCCTCTATAGTTTCAGCCATACGCGCCTCAGTTTCCTAAACCCGAAGGCTTTTTTTACAAGTTTGAAGTTACGAGGTGGGGTTTTAGTATCCATTACGCCACCATGACCATTACACCACCTCCAACGTTAACAACACCCGAATCTGCTTCGCGACCGTCCTAGGCTGGTCCCCGAGAAATGCCTTGCTCTGCGCTCGTATGTGCTTGACTATGTCCTTCCATGAAGCAGACTGACATCTGCGTATATCAACGCTGGCTGCAGGTCGCTGGTCGTCGTCGGCATTGAGCCATCTCATATCTACAGCTGCCATGCTGGCGTGAACCTCGTCCATTCGAACCGCGCTCGTCTTCCATGTGTTCATCGAGTAGTTGAGCACCAGCACTGTCGAGTAGTGGAGGAGCGCCTCAAGCCGTTCTTTAATGTCCATATCCATGGTTAGAATGTTGAAGTCGAACTGCCCCCGACTGATGTAATCGTCCCCATCTGTTTGAAGCGATGACTGCACAAGAATACCAATCCACCAGAGGAGCGGATTCGTGCGATATGTGGCCTTCGGATCCGTGGTCAGCTCTGTCACTAGTTCCTCGATGGGCCCCTCTACTGGCCCTGGATCTCGGTCCATGCTCTGGAAGATCCGGCCGTGCCAAGCATCGGCTTCGCTCACGCTCATGATACTGTCTAACATATCCTCGCTAATCTCGAGTCCCATCTCTTCAAGCGTGCCTTCATAAATGAGAGTATACAAGGAAGAATACCAGCCCCGCAAAGATCGAATCACCCCGCCGTCGCTTACTCAGATTCATCTTAGCTGCCCAACCCTCAAACGGCCCTTGCTCTGTTCCCAACCCCGCCCGGTTGACGATGGTCCGGACAGGTATCGGCCATCGCTCTGCAAGAGTTTGTAACACGTCAAACTGCAGCCACACTGCCCCCTGGATACAGCGGCGCGTCTTTCGATCCTGCTTGAATCTCTTTGTCTGGGCTGGCGGCGATTCGGACCCGCGAGGCCCCCAGGTCACGACCTTACGACACGGTGCAAGTTCGCGCTTCGGCATTGAACCCGTGGCTGAGAGGAAGCCGATCCAGTTTGTACGGATAGCTTCCCAGATCTTTGGGTCGGACGCGACCGGGAATCCGCTCGACTCGAGCCACTTCTGATATGGGGCACGATCAGCTTCCTGGATCGGAGGCACATCAGTTCGCTCGCCGGGCCACTGGGATGTGGATATTTTTGAGTTCAGACCCCCACAAGAAGGGTGATAATAGACACCAAAAAGTTTTTAAAAAATCGGCAATGTATCCTTGGTACCATCCGGTTTGTGCTTTATCTTCTTCTTCTTGCTACCACACATCTCGGCGGTTGGGAGCTTGTGCTTTAAGTTTTGTTCTCTTGGTGCCATATCTCTGAGGGGGGTTCGTCCCTTAGTATCAGGAGTTTGCATCCTAGTTGACTCGAATACAGCAAGTAATATACATTGCTGGCCCAGAATGGTCATGAAATTAAACCATGGTGTCTGATAAATCTCCATTTGATTTGCAATATTATCCCACCCTTCGACGATTGATGTAATATAGAATCGCGTCGTTTTTGCGGTAACGATCTGCACCCATCGCGAATATACTACCATCATACGCACCTATATTAAACTAAGTTATTGTCAGATACAATGTGGGCTTCTCTCACCTCGACGGAGTCCACAAGCGGTTGCCTCGACGCTTGCTTCACAATTGTTGAAAACAAAGCATAGAGCTCTGCTGAAGTTATCGGTGCATCTAATTCGTGCCCTTTTCGAATAATCATGCTTTTCGTTCTCTGTCGAAACAAGGCGGTCATTTTTGGAACATTCTGCGTTTTGAGCTTGGGCGGTTCTGGCCCGCGATGTAAAAGTATTTCTAAATCAAATAATAAAAACAAACGGGCAAAAAATATAAAAAAAGAAATACGTAAACCAGATCCTTGTAATCGTCGCATCTTAGATGACAAATCTCCCCTTAAAGAGTCGATAACGTTTATTATGCCAATGGATATTTTCTGGTATTGTTGAGATGGCACTGGCAACTCGTCTATGTTAGGCAATGATCCAGCAATTGGAAGCTATGGTTGGAAGTGACTGCCAAGCAAAAAACCAAAACGTATATCTACCATTGCCGCAAGGGTCACATGTTCGGTTGCATTCTGGATCTACTATAATGCTTGGTTGTTGGCGATTTTAGTTATGCTATGGGACTTGATGACCGCAATGCCATGGAGTTATAGTAAGAGCGATAATAAAGAGGCATTCGTACATTCCAAATAGCTAGAACATGAAATGCAAGAGGCAAGCTCCGGTTGGGTCCAGTTATGCAAATTCACAAGCCTGTTGGTGGCTCCAAGCATGCGGGCATAGCTGAGAAATGTGGCAAGGCTTGAAAGTTTTCTTTTTTGATCATTTGTAATAAGCCCATCAGTAACTTCTTCCAAACATACACCACTTCTCAGCGAATGCTCCGCACTCAGGGTTCAAGCACTTGGTTTCACCCTTCACGATACCTTCTGGCTGTTCGAAGGGAATGCAGAGACTCTTCATGCCCATGCTTGGGGCCTTTTTCTCAAGGGGACCCTCGTGGGCGGAGTCATCGACAGTGGTCAATTCCTTGATCTTATCTTCGCACTTCTCGGCCAAACAGTAAGGAATTAAAACAACGTTCTTGGCATCAAGGGCGGGGATAACATCGTCCCACTTGGTGATAGTGATACGGTGGGCCCGGAAATTAGCTTCGGCTTTGGTATACATGTCTTTCTGAATGGTCTCAAGGAGCTCAGCTACCTCAGTCGCGAGGTTGGCAATAGCAATAGTTCCCTTTTCTCCAGTGTCACGGCGAGCGTAGCTCACGACATTCTTGGCTGCGTCCTTTGGACCATATTCAAGTCTCAGAGGGACACCCTTGAGCTCGTGGTCGTTGAACTTCCAAGCTGGGGTATAACCATCGCGGATATCGTAATCAGCACGAACACCAACCTTCTTCAACGTAGCCTTCATGGCCTGCAATTGATCATAATGGCGCTCCTTATCATCTGCAGTCGTGCTCTTGTTGATTCCGACTGGGATAATGACGACCTGGTCACGCGCAATCCTTGGTGGGAGGACTAGGCCCTTGTTATCGCCATGGATCATAACCATGACACCAATTACACGAGTCGACATGCCCCAGGAGTTTTGCCAGACGTGCATATGGCCGGGTTTCTCTCCAGCCTTTGGGTTTGGATCTTCAATCGTAATGTCGAACATCTTGCTAAAGTTCTGGCCCAGACAGTGGGACGTGGCGCCTTGGATTCCACGGCCGTTGGATGGGATATATCCCTCGACAGTCGTGGTATAGTATCCTCCAGCAAACTTCTCTTTCTCCGTCTTTCTCCCACGAACGACCGGGACAGCTAACAGATCTTCATAAACCTTGGCATACAACTCCAATATCTGGAGAACCTCCTTTCCAGCCAGTTCTTCTGACACCGACGCGGTGTGTCCTTCCTGCCATTCAAACTCGCGTGCTCGGAGGAATGGAGTGGTCTGTTTGGCTTCCCATCTGACGACGGTGTTCCATTGATTAAGGCGGAGGGGAAGGTCGCGATGGCTTCGAATCCACTTCGCGTAGAATGGGTACAGGATAACTTCGGAGGTAGGGCGAACAGCAACTGGAGCCTCGAGGTCTTTATCGCCTCTGTTAAGCTGTTAATAGCTGAAATGTATTCGAGGGTGGGGGGGAGAAGCGGAGTAACTAACGCTTTTGTAACCCAAGCAAGCTCGGGGGCGAAACCCTCCACGTGCTTCTTCTCTCTCTCGATCGCCCTCTGCGACAGGAACATAGGGAAACTGGCTTCCTCTACGCCTAGCTCCTCAATCTCTGCTGTAAACCATTTCTTGATGGTGTTCCAAATGAACATGGACCTTGGGCGCAGAATAAAGAACCCCGCAATCTCTTGATAGTATTCAATCATCTCCGACTTGACAACAACCTCTTGATACCATGCAGAAAAGTCCTCCTCCTTGGATACAGTTATTCCAATGATATCGTCTGCCTTCTTGCCTTGCCCAACTACAAGCGCGTTCTTAGCAGCTTTTGCCGCCTTATCTGCGGCCATCTTTGCCTTCTTTTCTGCCTTCTTAAGTGCACTTTTGGAAGTCTCTGCTGGGGCTCCGCTTGCGCCCTCTACAGCCTTGTTTGTACCATTGCCAACAACTTGTTGCACTGCTGGAACTCCTCCTACGGCCTCTGAAATCTTATTCGTCGCATTGTCGATAATTTGTTGCGCTGCTGGAGCTTCTGGGCCCTTCGAGGCCATTCTCACTGTATATATCAGTAGATATTGTATTCAGCGTCTGTAGATGTATATATGGGTTGAATTTGGGGTTTAAATTTTATCAGTGTCGTGTTGTCAGGTGGGACAACAAAATATTGTTCTCGACTCATTCGGTGTGTGAACCCTGAAGTTCGAGTGACCTCCCGCGCTGTCCCCCACCATTAGCGCGGTTTAGCCGACACCACCCTAGTAAATTTGGCGCTAACCTTGTTGTTGCTAGCGTCCAAGCTTCGCCGCGTCTCTTAACATTTTCGCGACGCTGTGAGGTTGAGATAGCTGGAGAAAAGTGTCACGACAGACCCATATACGCCATCATGTCTGGATTATTCGAACAGCCTAGGAATGCGGGAACGCTTTGTATGAAAACCAACTGCCTATATTAATCAATATGGACTGATAAATGTTTAGTCCTGGGAGGAACAAAGATCAGCGGGTCAGATATTCGTGATCAGAATGGTATGCAGATTATAGTACCCCAGAAACAGGTATACATACTGACAAATTCTTAGTTCTCGCTACTCAAGCCATTGCCAATGTAGTGAAGAGTTCGTTTGGCCCCAGTGGCTTGGACAAGATGATGGTGGATGACATAGGAGTACGCACGATGCCACATCTGTCCCTATTTCCCCTATTGACGTTTTACTGCAGGACGTTACGGTTACAAACGACGGAGCTACCATCCTGTCTCTATTAGACGTCGAGCACCCGGCTGGAAAGATTTTGGTGGAGCTGGCACAACAGCAAGATAAGGAGGTTGGAGATGGAACGACTTCCGTTGTCATAATAGCAGCAGAGCTCCTCCGAAGAGGAAACGACCTTATGAAGAACCGCATACACCCTACCACAATCATCACAGGTTACCGCCTTGCCCTTCGCGAAGCCGTCAAATACATGCACGAGAACATAAGCGTGAAGGTTGACAACCTCGGACGGGAATCGCTCATCAACATTGCCAAAACCTCGATGTCCAGCAAGATCATCGGATCTGATTCCGACTTCTTTGCGAACATGGTTGTGGATGCTATGCAGGCAGTCAAGTCGACAAACAACAGAAATGAGACGAAATACCCAGTCAAGGCGGTCAATATCCTCAAGGCCCACGGAAAGGGCGCATTGGAGTCGATTCTGGTGAAGGGCTACGCGCTTAACTGCACTGTCGCTTCGCAAGCTATGACAACTCATGTCAAGGATGCCAAGATCGCCGTTTTAGATATGAACCTACAAAAGGAGAGAATGAAGTTGGGAGTTCACATCACTATCGACGACCCGCAACAACTTGAACAAATCAGACAGCGCGAGTCAGGTATCGTTATGGACAGAGTTGAGATGATCCTGAAGTCCGGAGCAAACGTCATCTTCACCACCAAGGGAATTGATGACTTGGTCCTCAAGCTTTTCATCGAGAAGGGTGCCATGGCTGTCCGCCGCTGTAAGAAGGAGGATCTTCGCAGAATCGCCAAGGCCACCGGTGCTACTCTCGTCTCCTCGCTTTCTGACCTTAACGGTGACGAGAAATTCGAGGCTTCGTCGTTGGGTTACGCCGAAGAGGTTGTTCAGGAGAGAATTTCAGACGATGAGTGCATCTTGGTCAAGGGCACCAAGGTCCACACCTCTGCGTCCATCATTCTCCGTGGTGCGAACGACTTCCAGCTGGACGAGATGGAGCGATCCGTCCACGACTCCCTCTGCGCTGTCAAGCGTACCCTCGAGAGTGGCTCCATCGTCCCAGGTGGTGGCGCCGTCGAGACAGCTCTCCACATCTACCTGGAGGAGTTCGCTGGTACCGTTGGTTCCCGCGAGCAGCTCGCCATTGGCGAATTCGCCCAGGCGCTCCTCATCATTCCCAAGACCCTTGCTGTTAACGCCGCAAAGGACTCCTCAGAACTCGTCGCACAGCTTCGTTCCCGCCACGCCTTATCGCAGCGCATCAAGGATGGAGATGCGAACGAGGACGAGAAGAGCATTGCGAAGAAGAAGAACTACAAGAACTACGGGTTGGACCTGACGAAGGGCAAGGTGGTTGATGAGATCAAGGCTGGCGTGCTTGAGCCCAGCATGAGCAAGATCAGGCAGTTGAAGTCGGCGGTCGAGGCGTGCATATCTATCATGCGCATTGATACGATGATTAAATTAGATCCTGAACAACGTGGCGACGGCGATGATGGACACGGCCACTAGGCGTGTGTATTGTTAAATAGACGAAGCTTGTAAAATAATGGACATGAATATCAAGCAAGCCTTTTCAAGATTCTGGAATTTGTGAGTGATTAAGTTCGACCCTGAGCAGCGCAATGATGAAGTTGAGCAGCGGAGCGACGATGGGGATGATGGACACCGACCACAGTTCTTGTTGATTGTTAAATAAACGAGGACTTGTAAAATAATGCTACGTAAGCCTTTAACCTCTGTGGAAGCTGTGAGTGATGACTGATACGATGGTAATCGTCACGGTACTATACGCCACCAGTGTTGCTCGAGTACTCTCGACAGTTGAAAGCATATTACACGAATATAAAAATTAAAACACTGTAGATTATTAATGCCGCCTGAAAGCCTAAGGTATCTATAATGGTTTCTGGGAGGCTAAAACCACTCTGCTAGCTATCGGGAAATTAAAACCAGGGGAAAAAGTTCTATTGACTTTACTTGCAGTTAGCGATTCCCAGCGGTGTAGAATCTGTTCTTTGAAGTCTTGAGCGACAATTTACTTGTATTGTTGATAACTAGCGTTGTAAGCCATTTGAGGGATCTATTTGACGACAGCAGACATTAGCACATTCTTTTCTTCACAATCGTATTTCCAGTCTAGATGGAGCATAGAACAATTACGGGCAATATCACAACGATGGGATGGGTGTAGGTAACATAGCTATAAATCAAATATTCTGGGCGTTGAATACTCATACTCAATGACGCCAGACATGAATGCACTCATAGTCACATTCAAATAAATAGACCATCTAAATACATTGCGTATGCAGTTATTGTTCCAGCAATTAATTAAAAATATATTAGAGACTAGCTCGCTAATATTGTGGTTTATGTTACTGTATAGAACCGGCCTCTACAAAGGCCCCTCCTCACCATAATGTACCACTCACACGTCAAACGACACAGAGTTTCCAACCAGACAACCATTAAACCTTCGACCCAGCGACAGCGGGCACAGTCTCTCTGTGTTCGCAGTAGCACCAACGGCGTGAGCTCCACCCTTCTCGATATGATTGGATCCACCGAAGAGGGTGTCCATCTCCTTGATGTTCCTCGTCTCTGGGACGATAAACAGAACAAAGATGGCAAGCATAACGTTGATCCTCCAAAGAAGTAGAAGGTATAGCTGCGGCAAGTTAGCTATAGAAAAGAGTGAGCGGGTTGGAAGACGTACAAACTAGCCTTGGCTAGGAAGACTGAGAAAAATTGGTTGAAGATTAGGTTGGAGACGTTCTGCCACTGCGAGCACATGCCGACAACTTGGGCGCGGACGTTCATGGAGAAGACTTCAGCGGTCCAAATCCAGGTCGTTGCACCCCAAGTTGGCTTGTAGAAGAAGATGAAGAGGAAAAGCAAGAACGTGAGGGCAATGCCGACGGGCTGCTCTTTGGTGAGAACTTCCTTTCCTTTGGACAGGTAGAAGGTATCAGGGGTGGCGATGCCGACTGATGCAAAGGCAATCATGCAGACGACTGCCATTCCGATTCCTCCTACGATGAAGAGGAACTTTCGGCCGTATCGATCGACAGTCCAGACAGCGTTCAATGTGAACAGAATACCGCAAGTGCCGTTGATGGCATTGATCAAATCGATGGTGTGCTTATCCTTGTAGATTCCCTTGTGGATTTGCGACGAGTACTAGTTAAGACTGCCTTGACCAGTGAGCTGCTGCCCGCCATTGACAATGAAGGTAATCCAAAGATGCTTACGAACAGACCTGTCCGTAAGCAAAGCCTTGTACTGAGATAGACCCTGGTTGCCACTGTTCATTTCGTTTTCGTATGCCATTGCCTCTCGAATCATCAATCTTCGATTTCTTCAGGTGTGTCACGAATGCGCGTGAGCGATGCCCTTGCTTCTTCAATTCTGCCCTTTTGAATGTACCATCTGGGCGTCTCTGGAATGAATAGCAAGAGGACGCAGATGATTGCAGGGACCATAATCTGGAAGATGATTACCAACTTCCAGTCCCATTGGCCCTAGGCCTCGGAATGAAGGCCAGTGGCGCATGCAATCCAGTATGCAATAAAGGATCCGACAGAGTAGAATAACTGCCAAAAGCCCATGATTTGGCCACAAATCTCAGTAGGGGCTAACTCTCCAATGTAAATTGGTCCAGAAGCTATGGGTATCCCGATCAGTTACAACTCTTTGATTGTTATAATTGGGGCAGGCAAAAATGGGAGCACATACTCAATGTAATGCCTTGGCCAAGTCCAATAATGACACGACCGGCGATAAAGACACCAGCATTGTGCTCAGGGGCAAATGTTTGCATGAAAGTAGCGATGATGGTCATAAAGCAGCCAATTCCCATTCCCTATCTTCGCCCGAACCTATCGGCCTTTAAAATTGTCAGTCACCGCACTTTATCACCACGACTGGAGGTCAACATACAATTGGCCCGCCCAAGAAGAAACCCAGAAACGATGCCGCCAATATTATAGGACGTATTAATGAGACCGAGAGTATAGGAATTCTGTATAATCACGTGATTAGTATGAGTCTAGATAGGGCGTGTCGAAGTATTCCACCCAATGAGGGGGGTTCTGGCAGGCTATTCGTGTTAATATAATTATAGTTTATAACGTTCCTGACATATCAAAATTTCCATTATTGTTGAACACATAATTGGAGTTTGACGACTTGATTGAAAAACTACGGGGGGCGAAGCCCCTATATATACACAGTTGGTATACAGGCTACGCATGTGCAGCGTACTACCAGGAATGCAGTTCCAACAATTATAGGTCGACGCATCATAACCGTACAGCACCATGCATGCTGCGGCAACGTGCGAGATGTACCTGAAGCGGATAGGATTAGTGTGTGTGGTCGTGACTCGGGAGTGAGAATTGCCTACCTGTTGGAAATAGCCAAGCTGGTTCCTATAAAATGTCATGGGCATACATTCTTATAGGAAGCTCTCATTGCTACGCTGGGCCCCCCACTACATATCCCACTCCACCCCACGGGGAAACTTCGAACTGGCACCAAGGCTCCTAGTAGGATGTATCGATCCAAGTTTTCCAATCGCTGCCCCACACAGTCTCTGTGCTAATCGCAGCCGACGACGCGGTCAAAAATTGCATAGCCGACGTATCGCTTCCCGCACCACTGTTGTTGTACTCTGTATAGATCCTGTCTTATTGTTAGTTCTGTATTTCGGCACGAAGATGGCTAGCTACTTACGGGGTCGCTCCATCGGCCATGGGAGTCCAGCCCTTTGCATTCACGACGTTTGTGAGCACAGAGTTTTGGAGCATGACGCGAGACAAAACTCTTCACGGCCGCCCGAGGTACACCATCCTAACGACTCTGGCCCTAGAGGCTGCGGTAACCCGCCATATGTTAGTATTTTGACTGGTGGAGCTGATGTGCGACTTGGGAGACTTACAGTGCTGTGGTCAAAGACCTAGCGGGAAGCATCAGCTGGATCCTGTCGGGAAGTGGCAGTGATGGCGCCGCCGCCATTGCTTGCAGTAGTGCATTCGCCAAACCAAGCAGCAGCATTCCCCAAGATATAATCAACGGCGCCCTCCATGTAGCAGTTGGAATAGTACTGCTTGCCATTTTTGGCAAGTAGAGTATCCTGATAACCGTAGAATCCGCATCCGTAGAAACCCTGCTTGTCGCCATTGGCTGTTACAGCAACGGCTTTAGCCCTGGAGCCATAGGTGTTCTTGAAGTTGAAGTTGTAGGCCTTGAAGTTGGCACTTACGATGTTGGCCACTGAAGAGGCATCGAGGTTGCCTGCGTTTGTCGAGCTCATGCTGCGCTGGAAGGTGACTACATTGGACTTGTATGTGCCGGTACTATGAGAAGGTTGAGGCTGCAAGGTTAATAGAAGATATAACTACTCGGCAGTATAACCATACAGAATCAATGGAGCATTGTATGCGACGCCGAACGCTTCGTTATATGTACCGCTGTACACGAAGATGCATGCAGATGACCAAAGGCAGCAAGAGCTGCGGTCATGGTTGATTACTCACACTCTGAGTCCCTGATCCCTGAACTGTCAAGCATCTGCTAGGGGTGCTTGTGCGGGCTGTTCTATTGACAAGTGCAGGGCCTGGGGCGGCCATCACCTCGCCGATCCCCAGAAGAGCCAAGGCTCCTGAAACAAGGAGGGTAAACTTCATGATGATAGACAACGAAATTTCTAAGATGGTTGAGTTGCTGGACCAGTTTTCTCTCGAGGGCACCTAATGTTTAATATACATATAAAGGATAATATCAGATACCCAGTTACATAGTGTGTTCATATTTCACCGATACGTTTCAAATCTAGGGATATTCCACCAAGGAGGAACTCTATAATTTCTTAAATGAACTGACAGCACTATATATCGATCTTCACATGACCATCCTTCAACGGCTATTACTTTTACTGGCATGTACTTTTACCGTACGGCATGGCATAACAAGGGTGTATATAACTGCCAAGGACCTCCCCTTTCTCAAATTTTTGTTCCAGACTATTTGCTCCCCACCGTTCATCATGTTGTCTCTCTCATTCAATCTGCTTCTTATTGCCCTTGAGGCTACTTCTGCCTTTGCTGCACGTGCAGATGGGCTCGTGCCAGATCGTGCGGCCCATGCAAAACGGGCTACATGTACTCCAGCCAGTCTTGGCGACACTTCGCAGGATGATACTCCTGCCATCAAAGCTGCTATGTGGCAATGGAGGCACAATTGTCCTTCCAGCAGGCTTGGCCTACAGCATCCCGACTATGTTGGATTTCACTGGTTGCACAAACTGTGATTTCCATTTTGAAGCTTTGTTCAAAGTTTCCAGTGATACCACGTACTGGGCCACCCAGGAAGCAATTATCTTGATGAAAACATCAACGGAGCCAAGTTTCGCTCACTCACTGGTACCGGCGTCATCGATGGGAACGGCCAAAATGCCTACAACATTTTTTTGGCAGTGAACTCATCACTTAAACGACCAACCCTGCTAAGTGTTATTGGTGGTTCCAACCTCGTTGCCTCGGGGTTCAGAATCAAGAACCCCCCCAAACGTCTTCATCAACCAGAAGGGTGCCGCAACCAACATGAACTACGCAAGCCTGACCATGGATGCCGCCTCGAAGTCCACCAATCTGCCCAAGAACACCGACGGATTTGATGTTGGCGAGAGCACCTACACCACCATAAAAGACGTGAAAATCACCAACTACGATGATTACATCGCTTTCAAGGGCGGCTGCAACTACGTGACTGTCGATGGCGTCACATGCTCTGGTGCTAGCCATGGTCTCTCCGTCGGATCCCCAGGGAAAACCAACCCGGATACTGTCAAGAACATATATGTCACAAACGCCATAATGAACGACTTGGTATAAAGCAAGTTGTCATGCTAACGGAAATGACAGATTAACGTGGCAGAGCTTGGTTTGAACTGCACTGCTGCTGCTTAGTGAGATGGGAAAAAAGTGAGGGATAATATTTCTGCCGTTGCAGGTATTTGGGTAGGGGTGGAATATTAGAGTTGTCATTTTCTCTATTTAGCCAAAACTGTAAAGCTATCTATGGAATTCTTGCAGCTTGACATGTCCTAGGGGGTATTGCTTAGTTCTGTAATGTAAAGTGTGTCCAGCCAGTAAAATACCGTGCCTTGTTTGTAATATCAACGAACTTACCCGCTGGCCGGCTGTGCATATGCTGGGTCAGACACGGACATAGTAGGCCCACCTACCCAAAGGGCCAAGATTTTCAGAGGGCATATGAGAAAGAGTAGCTTCGTTAAAGCATAATGTACTGTCCATAGTAACTGGAATGGCTAGAATACTTCACGATTACACATTTGGTTTATTCTCAGATAGCTCAATCCAACACAACTTGACATTGATTTTATCTATTCTACTTAAGATCTGCTTATCTAACTCAGAATACCGCCCGGGAACCCCTCTTGGCGTCGGACTCAAAAGGTAACCTGGGTCAATCCATTTGACATTAGGCTTGCCCTCATGAGTGATAAAAACATCCCGAGGATGGAGGTACTTCCTTGCCGTCTTCTTATCCAGCTCAATGGTGACATTTCCCGCCAGCCGTGCAGTCAAGTTGAAGCCTGGACCATATGATCCATATTCTCCCATCATGGTATAATTATTGTAGTTGTTCGTCAAGGGATTATTCGACCATTTCGTGTACCTAGACTCCAAGACCGAAGCGTCCATGGACGTATTAAAATAAACGCTGCGATTCTGCGCATTCCACGGTCTACCGAGAGAGCATTTTCCAGCAATCGCTGGACGAATTCGCTGCGTTGATGAGCGAATTCGAGACGTAACAGCCGTACTGGTTAGCAAACGTCGTGTTAGTCCCTAGCCACGCAATGATTCCACCGCCGCATCTGCGCAGTGTCAGATTCGAGCGCTCGAGCCATGCTGTCCCAAATTTGTAGAGGAAATCCGTCTGGCCGGCAATTTCGTTGCCGTAAAAATAGGCATTGCCGAGCTTGCCAACGTAGACGGTATCCTGGTAGCTGTAGAAGCCGCAGGAGTAGAAGCCAGCGTTGGCTCTGCTCACCCTGACCGCCAGAGATGGCCTGCGCCGATTTCAGTGGCGATGTTGCGGAAGTTGATGTTGTAAACTCGGGAATCGGTGTTGCCAAATGGGGTGCCCACAGGGACGGGGAACCCAGTAGGTCCAGACCCTGTGAAACTGGCATTTATATTTGGCGCGACTGTCAAGACAGACGTATAAGCATTGTCGGTGAGACCAGAGCCAGCGCCATTGATGGATGACCAGTAAACACACGGTGTTCTCTGATTGTTCCAATGGAGTACGGGTTTGCCCAATAATCGTGATGGGAGCTTTACGCGTAACATTCAACTGCTCCGTGTAGTTCCCTGAGAGAACTACAATAATGAAGGCGGTGTCGTCGTCTGGGAGCGAAGAAATAGCTTTCTGAATGGACGTAAACTTGGCGACAGAGGAGTCATGACCAACGAGGATGCTGTTCTTGGGACATCCCTCGAGAGAATTTTTAGTCGGATACTGGCATGTATGACGAGGATCAGGAACAGCAGAGGCAGCCGCTGTGGAGAAGAACCAGAGACAAGAACGGCAGCAACGCAACCAATTATTTGTTTCACCATTTTGATAAGACTTTAGAGCTCACAAACTGCTTGGCAGGAAGCTTCATAGCGTCCATTGTGCTTGGTTTATAACCTTATCGGTCCTACCTGTATTGTTAGCAAACATCTCCGGCTCTAACCTGCGGAAAAATAGGGCCAAGAACAGCGGTGATGATGGAGCTACAAAATAGCCTCGCTGCTGACCCAAAGGGAAATAAAATTAGTGGCTTGCAGGTTAAATTCCCAGTAACCTGTATACTAGAATAGTTTCTCTGGCAGCCAAAGTAACAAGCCGTTACCAGGCCGTCCTTAGAGCACAAAGACGGGGTGGGCCATTCGAGGAAGAATTATGGACAGCGGCGGCAGGATGGAATATGAGAGTTGTTGGGGAGCTTTCCCCAATGTTTTAGGCGACCCCGCACCGGCTACATTGAAATTAATTTATGTACCTGTATATAACGCTAGTCCTAGTCGAGCAGCAACATGAAATCACGTGAAAATCCAATTTAAGTGGTCGCAATGAGTAACAATTTCTGGTAGTCAATCTTCTGAATAAACAGTATTATACAATATAAATGATTCCCTAACGCGCTCAAACTGATAATTGATACGCTATGATTTCAACTTTTTTCTTTATAGCTTTAGCCCATAACAATTTCACGCCTCAAAGTGTATCAAAAATACACGTGATAGACTCAAAGAAGAAACGCAGCAAAAACAGCATTTGAGAAAAGTCACACATAGATTTATGCTCCTAAACATGAAATATACAAGACATGGCACATAATTGCTCATTTCGTGGCCAATCGTAGATTTTCTGTTCCTGAGTCCAGATCAAATCATGTTTGTCAAATCATGTTTGTCGAGATGTTTATGACGAGAGGTCCATAAATGACCGAGAGTCACGTGGCGGACCAGTAGAAATAGCACGAGCCAATCAGGAGGGGCTTATACGACCTTGACTTTGCCGAAACCTCAAAATCAATCCGACAACACCCATCCATCCAATTCGTCGCTCATTGTCTCCTCTGTCCACGCACAACCTCCCACCTACAGCATGGCATCTCTCACCCACAGCTCGCGGGCGCTGTTGCGTGCTGCCCCACGCACCGTAGGCAGCGTGCGCGCGCTCAGCACGACTACGCAGAAAAATGCCTCGGGCGAGTCCGGCGTCAACACCCCGGCCTTCGAGAGCCCCTTCAAGGCCAGCGCCAGCAAGGCCCAGACCAGCAAGATCCCCGATTTCAGCAAATACAGGAGCAAGAATGCCACGAGCAGCAACCTCATGTTCCAATACTTCATGGTTGGGTCGATGGGCGCGATCACCGCCGCGGGTGCGAAGTCTACCGTTCAAGGTACGTGAATCCTTGAAGAGGGTTGGAAGGGATCAATTGGGGATGTAGAAGCCTCGCGAAGGCTAAAGGCGACGGAATATGGAATATGGGAGCCAATTGGGATGATTTGCTGACTTGAGGTTGCTCCAGATTTCCTTGTCAACATGTCCGCATCTGCTGATGTCTTGGCCATGGCCAAGGTCGAGGTTGACCTTGCTGCTATCCCAGAGGGCAAGAACGTACGTACCTTCTATTTGACTGGAATTGAGACTCAGAGACTGACTATATTATCCAGGTCCTCATCAAATGGCGTGGAAAGCCAGTCTTCATCCGTCACCGTACAGCCGACGAGATCAAGGAGGCCGAGGATATCAAGATCGAGTCGCTACGTGATCCCCAACAGGATGCCGACCGTGTTAAGAAGCCAGAGTGGTTGGTCATGATTGGTACGTACAAACAACCGCGCAACATGTCGAAATTTCTTGTTTTCGGGACGACTCTTCGTAGGAACCTATACTAACAGCACGCGTTTAGGTGTCTGCACACATTTGGGATGCGTACCTATTGGCGAGGCTGGTGACTTTGGCGGATGGTTCTGCCCGTGCCACGGTTCTCACTACGATATCTCCGGACGTATTCGCAAGGGACCAGCACCGCTCAATCTCGAGATTCCAGAGTACGACTTCGCGGACGAGACCAACCTGGTCATTGGTTAAGCTGAGCGGGTTTTGGTTAATAGTTGATAAACGGGGTTCCAGCAAGATATATAGAGGCGGAAGAGCGGTGGATTTTGTGTATCATGATGGCTTGATAGTGATAGGGAAGAGTGATAGATGGGTGGTAGCGAGAGTTGCCGATTGTACAAAATATCATCAAGAGTGCATTCAAATCATTATCCGAATTATGTCATTTATTGGAGACTGGGACGTGACATTGAGTTCATGCATTCAAGTGAGGAATGTAGACATCATTTCGGCAGAGTCCACAGGATGAAAGTCGAAACTTAACCCCAGGCCAACTACTAGTATTTGTCAGGACTGTTGGACTAAGTCCACCAAGTAAGCTATGCGGCTACTGCAGCTTGATGGCGAATATATGCCAGCTGCGAAAGTATACGCCGTATGTGTAGC
This sequence comes from Pseudogymnoascus destructans, assembly GCF_001641265.1. NCBI lineage: Eukaryota > Fungi > Ascomycota > Leotiomycetes > Thelebolales > Thelebolaceae > Pseudogymnoascus > Pseudogymnoascus destructans. The sequence goes on along the minus strand of NW_020167538.1, from coordinate 840,854 downwards.
AAATCCGTCACACCCATTCTTTCAACCGGCCCTTCAAGTTGTGAATGCCTAAACAGCTAGATCTCTTGCAAATACGGTCTGACGGTAGCATCTCGTCCCTTGTGAACCTAAACCACCGATTCAGCACAATGCCGACTTCCACTGTCCGTCCACTCCAAGCCCCGGCCTCTAAGTCATTGGCATCTGTCTTGGAGCAACCATTTAGCATCGGTAACCGCCTGTGATAGATACCACTCTGCCGTTTTATCTCCTGCTCAACCGGGCGGTCGTCTTCCAGCTCGCCATTATCATTCATGCCATTTATTTCTTCTAGATCTCCTTGACCCACCATGCCTTCACTCCTCGCAGGCTCGCCTTCATCTCCCTCATCCTCCCTGCTCGGTTCATTTTCAGCTTCTTCGACAAGTACAACCTTCCTTCCCATCCGTTGTCCTGCTTCTACCAATGCTGCCGCGGTTGAACTCAAGCCTTGCACGCTCCATTCGCTCGTCCCCTGGTGTATGTTCACCAGACCCCAAACGACTAGTTGGCTTCTCCCATTGCTCCGATTAGGGGTATCTGTTGTAGCCTTGCTCCCTGGATCTGAAGCTGGGGCCGGTGCGGCACAGCCGCTGTCCGCGACAGAGAGCCAGGCGCGGAGATGCGAGAGAGTGGGTGTGAATATGGTTTGTATGTGTGGGGAGAGAGAAAGAAGGTGGAGCGTTGATGTCGAAGATTGTAATGTCGAAGAGGTAGATGCTGAGTTCTGTAGAGACGAAAGAAAGGCTGCTCGCGGAGAGCAGACGAGGAGGGTTGTGGGGTATGAGGTGGAGGTCAGGATATAATCGAGTAGAACGCGTGGAGTAACTGGAGGAACGGCGATTGGTGATGCCGGCGCCATTTGATAATAGTTCTCCCATCACCAGACGATAACAGTGGCTCAAGGGGTAGGGCCTGGGGCGGTCATTGTGGCCGTCGCTATTGCTGGATTGTCTCTGTCGCTGTAGCCCGGTAGACGCCAGTTCCTGGCTACTGGTCAACGCGCCGTTAGTTTGTTAGTGGCTGGTGTTAGTTGGTCGTCTGGTTTGGAAAGCAGACTTTAGATATATGGTCGTAACTATGAACCTCAATGGGAAATATTAATTAATCCCAGAACTCGTCGTCGGTGTCGCATGCTCATAGGAATTAATAATTGCCGACCCCCAAACGCTGGTGCATCAGCGTCATTGTCGTCACCGTCGCTTAACCCCACTACAGCTCAAGTTGCACGTTTCCTTGTGCTCCCCATCCCAAGCATGGAGTCGCTGTCTCGGATCTCCAGCCTGCTGGAAAGTGGTATGTAGCAATGTCTTTCTTCATATCCCCGTTCCATGACGCTCCGAGCTATGATGCTGACGAGGGAATAGCTCGAGACCTAACCATGGATGCGGCTCAGGCAGCACGAAGCTCGCGCTCCACTCAGAAGAGCCTCTCGACGGCACAGATTCGGAAGCTGCTTGACAGTAGGAATGAAAGAGAAGTCCTTGATGGACTGAGGAAGGTTATAACGGTATGTGACCCTTCTGAGCAAGAAGCTACAATATGGCATATGCTGATACTATATAGTTGATGCACCGCTCTCAACCATGCTTGCCATTCTTCTCCTCCGTCGTCAAAAATGTCGCTTCCCCAAACCTCGAAATAAAAAAGCTGGTCTACATATATCTCCTGAGCCACGCCGAAGCCGAGCCCGACCTTGCTCTCCTCTCCATAAACACAATCCAGAAATCGCTATCTGATGGGAACCCCCAAGTCCGGGCCATGGCCCTCAAAACGATGTCAGGGATTCGCGTTCCGGTAATCAGCCAGATTGTTTCTCTGGCGATTCGGAAAGGGTTGGGTGACATGAGTCCTCACGTACGGAGAGCAGCTGCGCTGGCAATCCCGAAATGCTACAGACTGGACCCGGGGACATTGCCGCAGCTTCTAGGATACCTATCGACCTTGCTGGGAGATAAACAATATTATGTGGCTGGTGCAGCAGTGAAGACTTTCATGGAGATCTGCCCTGAGAGGCTAGATTTGATTCATAAGCATTACAGAGGGCTTGTGAAGAAGCTCGTGGATATGGATGAATGGAGTCAACTGGCGACCTTGCAGCTGATGACTATTTATGCAAGGCGATGCTTCCCGCGAAGGACAACGACTGTGAAGAGAAAAAATGGAACCAAGGGGTTCTATGAGGACGAGGAAGATCAAACAGAAGAAGAAATCTCCGATGAGGTTGCTGTGATAAATCCTGACCTTGAACTACTCCTAAAGAGTATCAAGCCTCTCCTACAAAGCCGCAATTCAGCAGTCGTCGTAGCTGTCGCGCGTGCATACGTCAACCTCGGCACACCTTCTTACATCGAGTCGACGATTGGGCCTCTCGTTGCCCTCCTCCGAGGTCCCCAAGATATCCAACATATTGCCCTGTACAACATCGTCTCGGTTGCGATCTCACAACCGCAGTCTTTTGTCCGCTTTGCCTCTCATTTCCTGGTTCGCACTACTGACCCAGCACAAGTCTGGGAGCTTAAACTGGAAATGCTTACCTTGATATTCCCGCATTGCGATACTCACATTAAGAGCCTCATTCTCAACGAACTCGAACACTTCGCCTCTGGGTCTGATCGAGCACTGGTCCGTGAGAGCGTTCGTGCCATTGGACGGTGTGCGCAATCCGACACGCAAACGTCTGGACGCTGCATGAGACTCTTGCTCAAGCAAATTAGCAGTCCAGACGGAAACCTGGTTGCGGAATCATTGACTGTTATACGGCATCTTATCCAACAAGACCCGGACTCCCATATAAAGACGGTCATCCGGTTAGCAAAGAGCCTCGACACCACCACGAGCCCAAAGGCGCGCGCGACAATCATCTGGCTTGTAGGAGAATTCTCGGGAATCGGTGAAGAAGATAACATTGCGCCAGATGTTTTACGCATTCTAGCTAAGAATTTCGCTGACGAAGCTGAGCCCGCAAAGCTGCAGATTGTATTGCTTGCTGCGAAGGTATACCTGCACTACCTCAACCGGCTCCAAGCTACTGCAGAACCAACACCAGCCGACAGTAGGTCGCCGCATGACGGCCAAAGTGGCGGAGACAATGCATCGCCTTCCCAGCAGCAAGATTTCAAGCCACCACACTTTGTCAGCCCAGACGAAGAGCACCCGATTGTCTTACTATGGAATTACATATTCCTTCTAGCGCGATACGACACATCCTACGACCTGCGCGACCGTCTCCGCCTCTACCGCTCCCTCCTCTCCACGCCCTCCTCCACACAACTCGCCACCTTGATGCTCCTGGCCCCGAAGCTGGTACCGCAGGTACCAAGCCCAAGCGAGAGCAGGAAAGGGTTCATGCTAGGCTCAGCAAGCTTGGTAATTGGAGACAGCGTAGGCGGGATGGGGATTAAGGGGTACGAAGGATTACCGGAGTGGGTGAAAGCGGGCCAGGAGCCGGATCCGAGTCTGAGGGAGTGGGAGGAGGAGAAGGCGTATGGTGAGACCAGTGCGAAGTCTGTTCCGGCTGGGGAGATGCTGGATCGGGCGGCGGGGAGCGGAAAGACGGTTGTGGGGAGGAGTGGTATGAATGGTGATGGGAGCGGGGTCAGTGAGGGGGAAGGGAAGGGGAAGGAGAAAGCCAAGACGCTTGATGATTGGCTGGCGGAAGAAGAGAGTGAGGAGGAGGAGGAGGAGGAGGAGGAGGGGTCTGGGGAAGAGGGTTCGGAGGAAGAAGAAGACGAGGAAGAGAGTGAGGAGGAGACTGATGACGAGGAGGGCGAAGAAAATGAGGAAAGTGATGATGGTGCAGAGGGTGACCAGCTTATCAAGCGTTGATATTGGAAATAGATGAGACCCAACGAAGTCTTCAAATATTATAGAACAGGGGACAAAATAGAGTCAACACAGTGGAGTAGTCTGTAATTCATCGTATGTACTCAAGTTACGATACATGGCCTTTATGGAACCCGTCCTAGTCATCATGCATGGTCAAGGATGCCATCACTTACCTGAAAGAGTGGCAGGGGAGGGCGAAGAAGTTGGTGGGGCCTTAGAGGTGGTCCGCGGGCGATGCAGGCGATAATTTATGGTTGGATACAATTGCTCGATATCAACCCCATAGCGGTGACAAAACGGAGTCGCGGCGAGAACGGCCAGTGACAGGAGGGCAGCGGTGGCGGCGAGAACGACTGGCCGGTGACAGGAAAGGGGCATGGCAGTAGGAAAAGCTGGCGAGAAGCCTAAACCGAAGCACGCATTAAGTTTGTGTGGCTACGTGGCATATGCATCTTTGCTTGGCCTTCCCACGTACCTCCGATCTCTCTCTTTCTATAGTTCCTACAGTGTCTATGCTCGTTGGCGTGCTTGAATAGGTGCTTGCTACTTGCTAGTCTATATAATATGAAATGGAAATTGAAGCTTTCGTCACGGAATGAAACGAGAGCCACTGTACAGGCGAGAGATTGAAGAAACTGGATATAATACGGAGATATTACTCTGCAATAGGAGGGGCCGTTGTGGCCATGATGATCATCAGTCACGAAAGTGAATTTTAAGATCTTCGCCGTAAAGCAGTTATTGACCGTGCCTCAAGCGAGTAGGAGAGTATCGATGCACAGAAGTCTGATTCCCCTTGGCTTGGAGATACTAATTTGGTGGTTACCGTTGGCTGTTGGCTATGATTGGTAAGAACCGATGAGAATGTGACAATAGACAATGAGGACATAAGAATAAAGCTGGAAACGGGCTAATTTTATTTGTTTTATCTTGTTTTTGACAGACAGAGAACGAAACCCCTGTTCTTACACTGATGAAAATGCGGACCATCGGATCTTCATGACAGCATAGTTGATTTTGCCCCAGCACCTCTCATGACCCAATCCACCACCCCTTTACCGGACCGATGCAACCCACGAACGCCACCCCACGAGTAAAATATCATTTGAACGAAGAAATATTTCGATGACCAAGAAGTAGTTGCACATTAAAACGTTATGTTTGTTCTAACCCTCGCACTTGTCTGGGAGAGAGATCGAGGAAAAGGAAGAGAATATCTGAGTGGGCCTGACAAGACGTAAAAGTTCGAAGGGCTCTGAGGAAAAGGAAAACCACCAAAAGCTCTACATATATACTCCATTGTTCCAACCCAATGCTGTGTCGTCCGTGTCGATAAATAATAACCTATAATTAGAGAAGTGAATAAATCACGGAAGTGTAGTCGCGTGTGGTGATCGTTGGCCGGATGAGAAGATGGCAAGAATCTACCATCGGCGGCTACGTGAGGAATAAGTATGCTGTTTGACACGAAGAATGGTAAGTTACTCACCTGTATGCTTCAGCAACCTTTGGCTGCGGCCGTTTCTTCACATACTGATCATCGTTTTGCCGTAAGGGCTCACTGCTTCGATAACGGTCTTCATGAGAAGCAGGAGCTTCACCAACCAACGCCGCGGATGTTGGCGACAACGGGCTTTCCACAGGGCTCATGCTCTTAGATCCCCGCTTGCCGACATCGCGCTCGGAATTATGGCTTCGCATCGAAACTTCAGATATTGGGCTATCGATGCAACCGTCGTATCCTGAACGATGGCGTGTTCGTTTGGATGGTCGTCGAAAGGCTGGCCCATTGTTCCATGAACTTTGGCGGCCAATGGACGGCCGGGCACTAGCATAGCCGGAATCCTGTCTCATCTGCTTGCCCCGTGGACTGGAAGGTTCCCTATTGAAAGTCAGTACAAGAATATCCCTGGAGAGACGGTGGTTATTACTTCTGTCCATCGTTATATACTGCGGTGTTCACAGAAACTGGCTTTGGCGCGCCCATCACACCTAGTGACGCAAGCACCGCCTCGGCTGGATCAACGTATGTGTCCATCTTAACCGCTGCTTCATCAGGCCGTGAAGCCCACAATTCGTCCCCATCTTCAAGAGTCGGAGTGCCTCGACGGCTATATCCCAGGGTCCTGGATCTAGACCTTGAATCTCGCTGAGAACCAGCAGAGAACTGTCTAACTCCAGAGCGGTTGCTTTCTTGGCGACCCATAGATTCAGTGGAGCTTTCTCTCATGGCTTGATCATCTGCGTCTTCTTGGATCGACTCGCGCGATTGGTCATCCCGTGTATTGTCATGCAGGCGGGCTTCGAGCATCTTCCGTTTTTTTCGCTCCTCGCGATATTCTTCCCACATCTCAAAGGGCACAGCAGGGTAAGCTTCGTCAATCTTCGCCAAAGCTGGATCTGTGTGCAGTATCGCCCAATGCAGCGACTTCTGTATAGGCAATATGAATACCTCCAGGTTTCCGGGGCGCACATATTTGCTCTTTATTGGAGCATCGCTAGCATCAGAGGTCAAAGGCTCCTCATCAAATTGTGTGCTCAGAGGAGTCAAAATCGCAATAGCAACCACTCTCAGCAAATCGTTGAAGACGGATTCTTCCCAATCGATGTCGAATTCATCAATCGTGGTATCATGGCCGAGGCCGCCTTGCGTATTGTCTGCATCATCGGTTGTATGCGTAGGCTGGTTTTTAACGGCAGACTCATCATCGTGGGAAGACTCAGGTTGCCCAGAAGATTTTCCAGCTTGTGCATTGCCTTGATCACTATGGTTTGAAGGGTCACCCGCCGCCGGGGAGCCATGCATTGGAACTGGAGTTTGAACCCCTTGTTGGGATTGTTGATTAGGGTAAGGCCCATTGTTTTCATTGTACCCCTGTGTACCCTGTCCCTGGAAGGACTGGTAGGGCACAGGTGGCTGCCCTTGAGTATGTGCTTGCGGATGTTGTTGTGGCATGTTATAAGGGTTCGGCGGTGCTTGGGGGCCACCCTGAGGATATGGTCCAGGTTGGTAAGGCCCAGCCTGTTGCGGTGGACCGTAGTCTGCCGGTTGCTGCATATTCTGTTGCTGGTATGGAATGTGGGACTGCTGTGGAGGGTATGGCACCGGCGCTTGGTGAGGGTACTGCTGAGGAACAGGTGGCCCATATGGGGCTTGTGGCCCGTATGGTTGCCCATAGTAAGGGCTGCTGGCAGGTGGCCCATAGCCATAACCTTGACCTTGTGCAGGCATTGACCCATAGCCTTGGCCGTAAGGCGCAGGTGGATGATGACCATATTGGTTGTATCCTTGAGGCATGGGAGACCCCTGATAGCCGTATGGGGGGTAACCATTCTGCGGTGCAAATTGCTGCTGTGGGTGCGAACCATACTGGCCTTGGGGGAATTGCTGGGGAGGCATTCCGTTGTAACCTTGAGGCTCGCCATATGGTGGGTGCTGAATTGGAGGGGGACAATATCTGGTCACAACTGGACCTGGAACTGGATATCTAGTGACCACTGGGCCAGATCCGGTTTTCTGGCGCTTAGATCTATGATCTTGACCTCCATAGCCCCCATGGTGACTTTGTGGCCCTGCGTTGGCCTTGGCAGCCTGAGCAGCAGCTAGTCCGCTGATTGACATCAGTATCTTGGGAAGCAAGAACCGGAAAGCGAGAGACAAGAGAAAATGCTTACGCTGGAATCTTTCGAGCCGGTTCTGGGCATGCATCAAAGTAGTGCCCGGAATCCCCACAATTGTAACACGTAGGGGCATTTGCTTTCGCTGGTGCCTGTTGGCTACCTGTGTCCATAGATGGAGGGGCTTCAGCCGCCATTTTTGATAAGCGTCGGATACGAAGCAGCGCTTTCAAGAGCGGCCCGACTCGAAGAGATATAAAAGAAGAATGGCTTTAATACCTCAATGTCGAAGACAGAGGATGTCAAAAACTTCGGGGTTTGGCGACGTATGAGCGTTGTCATGTGACGACGCTGATTCCACCAAAACAAAGGACCAGAAAACAAAATACACTTCAATTGATACAAGTGGAAAAGCAAAGTAATGCAGGCAAGATGTGCCGTGGGACGTTTTTGAGAAGAGAAAATCAAATCCTCGGGGCTCTCCAGAAGTAGAAAAGGGTTAAAAACTTGTGATAAGCCGTCGTCGTTCTAGCAAGCCAGGACGAGCAAAAAAAGCATCTCTTCCACCCCGCACGCTTGATGTTGTCAACTCATAGGGATCTGTGATGAAAATGAATGGATTGAAGTGAAGAGTAATGGAGCAAAGAAAGGGAGTTGAAGTTGTCAATAACAGCAACTTGTACTGTGGAGAAGTTGAGAGACGGTCACTTTCTTACAGTCGATACGTGCTAATCCTATTTCTATCTAGCGCAGACTCGCTTCAAACAGGGCGTGGATCTAAACTAAATGATAGCTTCGGCCCCCAACTCGTTATCAAAATGTGGCGGTACACACAGAGAAAACTAGCGTGCGTGTATCAGCGCGATGGGTGCATATAGCTCACCTTATTCCTGTTTCAATATCTCAGTGGCCAACGCGACCAACCAGAGCTCCAGCCAACGTCCTCACCACTGATTTGTGAGCACCATACACTCGTTCACTCACCAGTCTGTCGGCCTTTGACTTTGCGTCATGAATTATTTAGCAAGCCGCCTATACATTGCTACATGATTTAGGAGTTGATGCGACGATGTTGTTGTTCTCAGCAACGGAAACCTCGACATATAAATTCCTGAAGATAACCGCCACCAGCCGCAGGGCCTAGGCAGAGGGGGATGCGAAGATGCCCGGCCTTCCATGTAAGGGTCTTTTGGAAACGGGTTCAGTTTTACTCTGGCTGATGTGTTTTTGCTCCTAGCTTCTGTTGATTTAGACGAATGCATATCACGACTATACAAAAAGGAGCTCCTCGCGGAGTCAGTTATCGAAGCAATATGCGCCAAAACGAAGGAGCTGCTTATGCAGGAGAGTAACGTGGTGCATGTGCAGGCGCCAGTTACTGTAGTTGGCGATATACACGGCCAATTTTATGATCTGATAGAGATCTTCAAAATCGGAGGATATTGCCCCGATACAAACTACTTATTTCTTGGTATGCTCCCCTGCTCCGCGTCTTTCCATCAAAGCCATACTAATATTCCCCAGGCGACTATGTAGACCGCGGTATGTTCAGCGTCGAAACCATCTCCCTCCTCGTCTGCCTCAAGCTCCGCTACCCAACCCGCGTCCACCTCATCCGCGGCAACCACGAGTCCCGCGGCGTCACGCAATCCTACGGCTTCTACACCGAATGCTCACGCAAATACGGCAACGCGAACGTCTGGCACTACTTCACTGACATGTTCGACTTCCTGACCCTCTCTGTCGTAATAAACAACGACATCTTCTGCGTCCACGGCGGCCTCTCCCCCAGCATCCACAGCATCGACCAAATCAAGATTATCGACCGCTTCCGTGAGATCCCACACGAAGGGCCCATGGCCGACCTCGTCTGGAGCGACCCCGACCCGGAACGGGATGAATTCAGCCTGTCTCCGCGCGGCGCGGGATACACCTTCGGCGCGCAGGTCGTCAAGAAGTTCCTCGAGGTGAACGGGATGTCGCATATCCTGCGCGCGCACCAGCTGTGCCAGGAGGGGTACCAGGTGCTGTATGACGACCGGCTGAGCACGGTCTGGAGCGCGCCGAATTACTGTTATCGTTGTGGGAATATGGCGAGTGTGCTGGAGGTTACCGATACGGGGGGGAGGTACTTCAATGTCTTTGCGGCGGCGCCGGAGAACGATTTGCAGCAGAATACGGAGACGAAGGCGATTGATCCGGGGGCACTGCCGGAATACTTCTTATAGGGGGATATATGGGCCAGAGAACAGTGTGGGAGTGGTGGGGGAGCGTTGATATACGCTCGATTAAGGATCGAAGGAAAGCCAGGTGGAAGAGAAGGATACCCCAGCTTGGAACATATTAGAGGTGATAGGAGGCAACGCGCAAAAGGTCGTCGTGGGGTACAATTACAAGTACATGCACATAAATCATATCAAAGCCATTTCCATCCTCTTGTAGGTTTATTCAGTATTACGTAATAGGCATCAGCCAATCGGCTTCGCCATAGTAAATGCCAGCTCTTCAGCGCTCAAAAGCCAATCCACTCGCCTATATCTTTTGAAACCGCCGCATCTCTGGATGGAATCTATGCGCCGTCTTTCAAGCTGTCTTTCCAATTTTTTGTCATGTCATTGAACGATAGGTTGCTATGTTCACCAGTCCTTAGCAATGTCGAAGCTCCACTCGAATTCCAGATGCTTGTTCTTGTCGTCGTCGACAAACGAGGAAATGGCGGCGTAGTGACCTCTGGCAAGCATGCCGGATGGTGCGTCTTCCTCAGCAACTATCCGCAATTGTCAGCTCGTGCGTTATAATGGGCGTACGAATCAGTCCTCGATGGTAGGGGGTACTCACATCTCTTCTCGTAGAACTGCTTGTCCTGGGTATTAGGTGCGTAGCTTCCCTATATCTTGATTAGAATCGTCGCGGCATCAACCGTGCATAATTCTACATACAATCATCTCCTGATCCTTGCTGACCCTGATGCCCTTCCTCTTCACAATCTGCAAGTACTGCAGACCCGACAGGACCTCGTGCTGTACCTTGAACTTGGCAATCATGGTGAACTTGGAGCCCTCCTTGATCTTGAACGGCTTGTCCTTCAGAGTGGACTCAGCACCCTTCTGGGAAAGATCAATTGTGACAGGTGGGCGACCCTCGGAGTCCATTGTCAACGAGAGAATGATGCATTGGCGGGGGTCGGACGGGTCGGAGGTGGTTGCGCCTGTAGAGAGACCAAGGGAGGCCTTGTAGCGTTGGAGGGACTCATCCTCAGCATCTGAGAGGCTGTTAATATATATATCTATGTATTTGACATGATACGGAAGAATTGAGGGAAGAATGCTAGTGCTGGGCCGAAAGTATGGAAACTGAGACCACGACAGCTTAGTAGTAGGACGGATGACAACTTGTACAACCGTGGAACAGCTCAATTTTGTACATATAAAGAGCTGGTCGCTCTTGGAATCTACAGAGAGAATTGTGTTCAATTCGGGGCTCTGGGCAAGACCCTAGGTATCGAGAAATCTACAGGAAACATAGGTGGAACCACTTACCCATGTTCTGGATCTCATGGAGCGTCTTCTTTTCACCGACCTTGAAGCCAGCCGTCTCCTCAGGAAGGGCGTCGTGGTCGTCTTGGGAAACCATGGTGAATTTTGTGTTGTAGTTGGAAAGAAACAGAAATATGGATTTGTTGACGTGGTAAGGTCTGGCTCAACGCGGGGTCGTTGACACTGAGCTACCCGATAAGGAGACGAGGGGTTGTTTTATATTGTTCACCGCCTCGCGGAGGAACCCCACCCTCGACATCACGTGTGGATATAAATAAATGAGGGCGGCAAGTTGGGAATTACTGAGATACTGCGTCGCTGAGACGCAGTATGCAAAAACCAAAAAAAAAAAACCAGTCTATCAGTCAATATATATCGATGCTATGAGCGTTCATGTCAGCCAATAATGGTTTCTCGGTGTTTCATCTCTGGCATTTTGAGATCTCACCAGAGCGGCAAATGTCAGGGCTTAGGGTAAAGGGTTCTTAGCCGCGCACCAACACATACAACAGATAAGACAGGAGGATACGCAATTCTCAAAGCGGCGTCAAACGCCCAGATGATACTTGATATGGTGCAGCTAGAACCAACCAGCAAGCTCCGATCGCCTGCTGCGCCACAATCGAGAAGCGCCTGGCTCGACGTCATTGGTTTTCCATGTCAAGTGGTGTGAGACGGTGGCCACCAGTGTCCTGGCGCTTGGAAAGGTTGGCCTGCGGACCGGAAGTTTATAAATCACTCATCATCGGTCCCTTAGTTGCTGCGTTGCTGCTTCAATCGTACCAGGGCATATTTGAAGCTTGGGTGTACTCAACACGACTTTCTATCATATACCCCCACTACCCCGCTATCGAGTATTCGCTTCAAAACAAACCGCAATGTCGAACTCCGAACCCAAGCTGCTGTATGCCGTCAATGGCATAAAAGCATACCATATCCAGAATGGAGTTGAGGAATCCCTCACTCCTTCTGGTCCTCAGACCCTTTCTCTGTTGATGGTGCCAACCGCCTCTGATTTCTCCGGAATCGAGAATACCGGCCCAGCCACTGCTCCTCAGGAAGACTTCTACCTTCACCTTCACCTCCCACCCGAGCTCGATCTCCCTCTCCCAGCCACCACCCAAATATACCACCAGCCGCCGAAGAGCTATCTCATTCCACGCTGGGACCTAGGCCCTGATAGCGGTGCCTTCACCCGCATCGAGTTCCCGGCACCTGGCAGCGCCAAGGGCCTACAGGAAGATATCGATACCTTCGAGACTATACTCGCGCAATGCACTGCCTTCCTCGAGCGAGCCCCTGCTCCAGCAAAGGGCCTCGCTGGCGCTAGCAAGGGCAAGGGCGAAGCTCTGCCAGCGTACAACCCCCAAGAGTTCAAACCAGGAGAGGGATACGTTCAGGGCAGTTCCAGCTCTCACCATGGCGGACAAATTGTCTTGATTGACGAGGAGAACGGAAGTGTCGTGGGTGAGCTAGGCGAGGGATTTACTGTTGTCGAGGACAGCAAGATGCAAGCGGGCTCTAAGAGTAAGTATTCCACCACCCTGAATAACTTGAGTCAACCTGCTAACAAAGCTATCTAGACCCCGTCATCCTCTCCCTCCCCGAAGACGGCTCCAGCAACATCAACGTCTCCCCCGCCTCCCAAGAATACCTCGAGATGGCCATGCACCCCGCCTACAAAGGCTCGCGCCTCGTCTCCCGCGCCGCCGAAGCGTCGCGCCTCATCGTCACAACCTCCTCCTACGTCACTCAGACCCTCCAATCCGGCGCCGACAGCTTCATCAAAAGCACGAAACCCAACACCACCCCCATGACCTTCACCCCCACCACCCACGCCCGCGTCCGCAAGATCAACACCTTCACCGACTCTGCGGCTGGGCTCTCCTCCAAGACCGTTGGACAGGTTAGCAAGTTCGCGCAGAACATCGGCGCGGGGATGATGAATAAGGGTCAGAGGGCGCATAAGGGTGTTGGGGCGGATGGGAAGGTGGATACGGGGTATAAGCCGGGATTCCTAAATAAGAGTCTCATGGCCTTCAGTACTATTGCTGATGGCATTGATCAAGCTGGTCGCGGGCTGCTGACTGGGACGAGCACGGCGGCTTCGACGGTCGTGGGGCATAGGTATGGCCCTGAGGCTGGGGAGTTGAGTAAGCACCTGGGGAGTGGGATGAAGAATGTGGGGCTGGTGTATATTGACGCCACGGGCGTGTCGAGGCGCGCGATCATCAAGAGCGTGGCGAAGGGGATGGTTGTTGGGAAGGTTAGGGGAGGTGGGGATCTAGTGGTTGGAGGGGATGTGGGGGATCTTACGGATGATAAGGTGCAAAAGGTTCCGCTGAAGAATTGGAAGGAGGCGGAAGCGGCCCAGGGGAGATATGTGGAGGGGAAGGATTATAAGATGGCGGGTGGACAGGACTCACCGGATCTTATTGACTTTGGAGACTCGGCCCCACCGGCTTGTGGTGGTGGGCCCGCGGCGGCTGTTGAGGGGAAGAAGACACCTGTTGAGAAGAAGAGGTGAGCTTGAGAGGGTGAAAGGTTGGGATATAGGATAGGGATAGTGTTCAATGACATTTACGGCATTTAGTGGCTTTGATCAGCTGGGAATTTGTGTGTGGTATTTTGAAAATCTAACTTATACTTGGCCATCATTCAAGCGAATCTAGTAAAAGGGTAGCAATAAGCCATATAGCCATTCTTTGCGAATCTTCCAAGATAATGACAAGGTCGAGAAAGACGACAAGTCTCAATACAGATCTGTTCGCTGGATGCCATGGTCGTATTGTTAATACATGCGACAAGGATTGGCACCGCAGACGTTTTTGCAGACATTCCGTCGTAGAGGTAGTGACAGGAACCGTTGGTGACAGGAAATCTTGGCCGTGGGAAATCCCCTTAATTGCCTTGGAAAACCCTCGCGCATTAATCGACTGAGTCTCAGTCTTTATCTGGTTTCAAGACTTAATTCGAAGCTGAGTGACGCTCTAATTTCTATTATCTACAGTAGATATCAACTGCAACGCTATGTATGCTTCGCCAACATTTAACTTATACTCTCTCCTCAAACCCCTCGTCATTCATTCTAGCAAAAATCTCAAGAACGCCCTCGCCACCAATACACCGTCTTGCTTATTTTCCAATCTCGCCATCGCATCTTTGAACGACACGTCGTCAATTATGCCGCTCGCGTTGCGGGCTACCAGTATCTCCCCAAGGATCCCGCCTGTGTACTCTGGGTGCCCTTGAATAGTAATTACACGGCGTGGTATATACATCGCATGGTTGACGCACCGGTCGGTATGTGCAAGCGGTTCGACCCCCTCGGGGTAGGCGGCGACTACATCGCGATGTAGCTGGTGAATTGCCTGTTGAAACATCAGTCAAGGCCCTTTCTTAACTCAAACAGTGGCTTCGAGAAATCACATACCAGTTTCTCCTGTCCAAATATCTCCTTCCCCGCCGGCGTGAGTGTTAAATCCGTAACACTAAGCTCCCAACCCTTCTCACTACGGCCCACCGGCGCGCCAAGCGCACGCCCCACGATCTGATGCCCAAAACAGACGCCAACCATCCGCACCTTATCCTGAGCCAGGACCTTCTTCGTGTACTCAACGAGCTTGAGGATCCAGGGGTCGCTCTCGAAGGAGTTGTGCTTCGAGCCGGTCATCAGGATGCCGTCGAAGTCGTCGAGTGAGGGGGGGTATATCTCCTTCACGACATCGTAGGCCGAGATGATGAGGTCGGATCCGGGGAGGGGAGGACTGAGAGAGGATGCTGCGTCGTGGAGGAGAGATGTGAAGAGGCCGCCATAGGTGCCGTGAGTTTTTTGGACGCCGGGGGGCGGGGTATCACACTCGAGGATTGCGATGCGGAGAAGTCGTGGTGTCATTGTCTGGGTTGGTTAGATGCGGTACTCTATAAAGAATAAAGGACTTTGGAAGTTGGTAGGACAAGAATGGGGGGGGATTACACTCAGCTTATTGATCAGGTAATAGTTCGGAGAGAGAAGGCCGATGAATTGCGGTTGATGGGATTGATCGATAAGGGTCTTATCGCCGCCATTGGGGGTCGGTCAGTCAATGGAGAAGGACGGAGACTTGTTAGCCCGGTTCCAGGGCGGGGTAGAGTTGGCGAGTCATAAGTTACCAATTATACGGCAAAAGGCGCCTTCCAGAAAATAGCTGCAGACCCTGCTAACATTCACAACATTTACTACCAAAGTAAGGCAAAGGCTGGTCGGCCATTTTTCATATATATTTCATATATATTTCATATCTATTTCTTATAAATTCCTATATACGTATGCAGACGACCAGAGAATTAATGACTACCAATGTAGATTGCAGGTAAGCGGCGGGAGTGTGCCAGACCCGCGATAACTTGATCCTAGCGCATGCAATTTCTAGAAATGCGGGGGTTGTCCCCAACGCACCTGTGGCTAACTTGAGCACACTTGAGGCCCTTTCTTTATAATACGCCTCTTCCTATGGAGTGTAGGACAAGGGTGACTTTACCTCTCTTCCCCTCTCCCTCCCCCCCCCCCCAAAAAAAACCTCGCTGAGACAAGAAGCAGAGTTCGTCACGATGCCAGACAGTGACGATGAGAACCCTGGGCAGGCGTCGATATCACCAATAAGCACCGACGAGCACCACCGAAGAGAGTTCTCGGAAGACACGCCCCTGCTACGAGCAGCCACCGATGTGCCGTATTACCACAGGACCCGGTCTCCGGATGAGACGTTCCGGGACCATGATCTGGCAGCCGATGTCGAGCTAGGTCCCGATGACGAGACACAGAGCGAGTATGAAAACAGGCTGGGACGCACGATCTCGTATTTGAGCCAGACCGGAATCGAGCCCCGGCCTCTGGAGTCGCCTATGCTGCGGGATACCTCGAGACGGAGACAAGTGCATGGGATACGGAGTAGTCGTCGGGGCTCTGCCGCCACAGGTGCCGAAGGAGATGGAGGTGGCCAGGAACAGAAGAGCCCCTTTCACGGGGGGATTGGCGTCCGTCAGTTCTGGCTTATATTTCTGGGCTTGATGGGCAATATGTTTATCGTTTGCTTCGACAGTACGATAATGGCGTCCAGCCATCCGGTTATAACTTCGCATTTCCATTCTGCGAATAGTGCCTCCTGGCTGTCAACGGCCTTCCTATTGACCTCAACGGCTTTCCAACCTCTAGCTGGGCGGTTATCGGATACCATGGGGAGGAAACCGCCATTGATCTTTGGGATGATCCTGTTCACAGCCGGAACTCTGTGGTGTGCGCTGGCACAGAGCATGACGAGCTTTATTCTGGCTAGGGCGCTCTGTGGTCTTGGAGCCGGTGCCTCAATGACTATGGGAAGCATTATTACGTCGGATCTAGTGCCAATTGAGATCCGTGGTATCTACCAGTCGTATATCAATATTGTATACGGGCTTGGGTCAGCTATGGGGGTGGCCACTGGCGGCGCCATGGCAGACCACCTTGGTTGGAGGTGGGAATTTGGAATACAAAGTACGCCCCATCTATGATCTATCAGAGCAGTTGGGACTCTACTGACATGTTCCAGTTCCTGCGCTACTGCTCATCCTCGTTACTTCCTGTGTTTTTGTGCCACGCAATCTAGGCCTGAGCCACAACATAGAGAACGAAAGTTTCCTAACTGCAATGAAGACGTTCGATTATAAAGGATCCCTCGTGCTTACAGCAGGCACCACCTTTCTAATTCTATCTTTAGTAAGCCCCCCTCCTTATCCTTCCAAACTTTTCTAATCCCCACCAGAGTCTCGGAGGCAACATCTACCCCTGGACCCACCCCCTAGTCCTCACCGCCCTCTCCATCTCCATCATCAGCACTCCCCTCTTCATCTACATAGAATCCTGTGCCCCCCGCCCCGTCATGCCTCTCTACCTCTTCACCCGCTCCCCCCGCAGCAACCTAATCTTCTCCAACTTCATCAGCGCCGTCACCATCAACGCTATCATCTTCAACATGCCCATCTTCTTCCAGGCCGTTCGTCTCGAGACCGCCACCTCTTCCGGTCTCCGTCTTCTCGTTTCTGCGTTGGCTGGCACAGTCTGCGGCGTCAGCACGGGGTTTCTGATTACCTGGTCGCGACGCCTGAAATGGCCTCTCGTCCTTGGGGCGGCACTCGTGTTTCTTGGGCCGGTCACGTTGACAACGATCACTAAGGATATGCCCATATTTATTGTATTGATGTTCCTGGCTCTGGGGAGTATGGGACAGGGATTCCAGTTCCCGGGCACGTTCATGGCTATCTTAGCCGTTAGTGAACAGTCCGAACAGGCGGTGGTGACGAGCACGCTTATGCTGTGGAGGAGTATAGGGACGGTGATTGGTGTTGCGTCGAGTAGTTTGGTGTTGCAGAATGCGCTGGTTAAGTACTTGGATGCGTTTGTTAGTGGGCCGGATAAAGAAGAGGTAAGTTGCCACTTTACGCCCCTTCTTCCTCCGGGAAGATATTTGTCTCTATTACTGACATTTCTTAAACAGGTTATCCGCAAGGTGAGAGGAAGTATAGAAGCAATCGTCGACCTGGACCCGCATTATAGGGATCAGGTCGTGGCTGCGTATTCTGCTAGTCTGCGCGCTACGTTTGTCGCGGCTGCTGGAGTGGGATTGATCACCCTCCTTCTCGTGCTTCCCATCCGGCTGCCGAGGCTGGGGAAACGGAACTGAGAATGTACCGTTTGTGGGGGTGTCGTTGAGTAATGGTTTGGTTACAAGACAATATGATGCCATAACTTGTAGATAAAATTGATATCAAGAATATTAAGGGTTTATGCAAGGCGTTGTATACCGGGTTTTGAGGCCTGGTTCATTATATGTCCTTTCGATTCGAGAGGTGTCATCGCACCGATTCGCAAAACAGAACTACCAAGCAACAAGCCCATTGCCCCCTTTTTTTTAGCACCAGCACAGTTGACGACACTCAACAAACGCCTAAACCCCAGCATCTCCATCGCAGCATTACCACCCCCCGGGATCCAGCTCCAAACATATAACCGCCGCATATCCCCCACCAGGTGGTCCAACAAGAAAGCCATCTATTCCCCAGTTACGGGCAGTATCCACAAACACACGTCTGCCCAGGGAGACAAGGCGCAAGCTCCAACGTCATACCGGGCCACTTCACCAGAACTGCCAAGTTCCCCGTTTTTGGACTATCCCCAGGGAATTATTAGTTTTCAGCTACCCATGAACATGGAGCTGGATCGGAGGCGGAGGAGGAGGAGGATGGGTAGTGGCCTGGGCTGGGCGTGGAGAGTCCTGCGAGGTTGTGGGTGGACTGCTGAGTGGGCCCCTGAGTGGACCCCTTGTAGGGGGAGGAGGAGAGGGTCGCGCAAAAGTAGCCGTGGATGGTGTGTCTCTGTGCCGAGGAGGTGAGGGTGAGGGGTGGTAGTCTCTCGTGAACCTAGACTGGTCGTATGCCATGTTGTTAGATTCGCTATAGGGACTGTTGTTGAGAGGGTCGTAGGGTAATAGATCGGGTAGGTCGTAGTCCGTGTCGTTATGCGGGTTGTATGCCATATTGGTTGGTGTTGGGATCGTGCTACTCTTTTGAGGGTTGGGAAAGGAGGGAGAGGGAGGGAGAGGGAGGGAGGGGAGGAGGGGAAGGGATGGGGGGGAGGAGGGTAGATATAATGGATTTTATCGTCTCAGCCCTAATCATGCATTGAGGTTGTCTGATTAGGCTTGTTGGTCTGGTCCCTGAATACGTAAATTTTCTGGGACGATGGACTAGCAGCATTTGTTGTAGATGGTCTTCTCAAAGTAAAATATTGGAGATTGAGAAGATGGCAAGTCTAGATACCATCGTCTATACCACATATTCCCCAACACGGGCAGCCATTGTGACCAAGTACTATCTATGGACCTCAGGAATGGGATTTTGAGATATTCTCTCCTTATCACTTGTTCACCCCATGTTTGACGACACTTGGGGTCCAGCGAGAATCCAAACAAAAGAAGGAAAGAGCAGACGCTCGTTCGCTCGTTCGCTCGTTCGCTCCTTCCTTTCACTCTTCGACTTCGGTGTAACATGTCATATGTCATATCACACACCCATAGCTCGGCTCTAAACCAAATATGCCCCTGTTGAGATGCTTTATGCCACGATTTGCTACTCTGTAGCTCAAGGTAACACTCCTAACACCTAGGGTTAGTAGGCCGCACCACGTATGGTATATGGAAACTTATGAAACGAGTTGAGGATGGTAGTAGAATGGAAGGGACGACACGAGTTTGACATTCTGAGATGGAGAAAGATGACCTCCCCGGGCTCTCTGCATACCACCAAACCCACCACCACACAGCCGCCGGATGCGCTGGCCATCACACACGAATCGGATCCCCACGTCCCTCCCCGTCCTGCCCAAGTAAGGCATCCCGCAGACTCGCTCAGATCACACAGGTGTGATCGTCTGAGGGGGTGGCAAGGGGGGTACAGCTTCGTTGAGTACATACAACCCCCATGGAAGGACAAACGAACGATGTGTCGATGGCGGTGTTGGGAGCACGAGGACTTAGTTGGACCAGTTTAGGTGCTGGAGCTGATGCTGGGGGATGAAGGAACAGCCGGGCGGTTGGACATTCAGACAGACACCCACCACTTCTTGGGATCCTTGGCTCCCTTTGGCCGCCCTTCCCACGACGCGGCTATAGGATATATACACGTAACCCGTGCGCAGGTATGGGATGGACAAGGCGGACGACGGGATACACGTCGAAGCGCTGGGAGTCGAGGTGTGAGTGCGTCCCAGCTGAATAGCATCGTCGTGATCGAGGCGCAGCACATACGAGTACATTCAGGCCGCCGGCAGCGTCGGCGGAAACGTCGGTGTCTGAGCCCTATAGTCTGTGTCTGTTACCATTTCTTTCCAACCTTCTGACTGAAGGGGGTATTATGATAATGGGGGTATTATGACAATGGGGGTATTATGACAATGGGGGTATTATGATAATGGGGTATTATGATAATGGGGGTGGTGGAAATCACTTTATGAGGCTGTCGTGGGGGGCCGGGGGAAGGCCGACTGGCTCACAAAAACCAAAAATCGCCCATCACCATACATATTGTCGCCGCTCGCCGCATCCCCCGCCCCCCTCTTCAGTCTTGACCAGAACCAAGAATTATCAGAAGCAAAAAGAAGAACTAAAAGGAATTATATATCCCATATATAATCGTCCAACACACACACACCCACTGCTGCATCTAGCCACAACACACACGACGACTGCAATCACCCAGCCCAAGCACGTCGCCTGCCTCTATATCAACCTCAAACATCACTCAATACCTTCAATGGCGTTCAAAACAGGCCGGACAGGCTGCAACTAGATCATCATTCTCACGCGCATCGATACCAAACATCTAATTTCGGAATATTATAACACCCACCACACACGCACCCGCGCATCACAATAAGCCCTCAACGACCCTCGCCGCTTCACCCGCCATAAATCCATCAACGACCTCAAAACCAACTCAACCTCATAACACCCCCACCCTCAATGCACCTGAGCCATGTACAACCACAAAAACAGACAAGACACCGTCTCCAGCGCCATCAGCCGCACATCCCGACGCAGCGATGAATCCCACTCCTCCGCCAGCACCGCCGCGACCTCTGTGTGCGACGAGACCCCCCTCCCCCCCCTAACGCGCCAACGCCTCCGCCACACCAGCACGCGCATCACGCACTCCCGCTCCCCGCGGAGCTCTTGCTACTCTGCCCGCTCTTCCGTGGCGGATTTCTACGCCGAGCCCGAAGAGTACGGCATCGACGACGACTATCCGACTCCGTCACACACCACCAGCCTCCCCCCGGCCCCGTCAACGACAGCTATCCCTACAACACCACATGATTTCGCGTCCTACTTCCCCTCCCACAGCCGTCTGACTATCACGCACGACTCCTCCGCCCTCGACCTGGGTATGAACCTGGTTATCTCTACGACGCCCGAGGGGGAGCAGAAGACGCCTATGCAGCTCTTTCATCTGCGGATGCATGATCTCCCCACGCGGGCATTTAGTCTGCGGAGGTATTGTAGGGAGTCGGGGAGGGAGGTGTGTCATAGCGTGTTGCGCCAGGGGGGAGAGAAGGTTAAGCAGAACCAGAGGCAGACTAAACACCCGAAGCTCCAGCGCTCTATGTCAACCGCCCTCGCGACTGTGACGCGCAGGGGTGTCAAGCGCGCCGATTCCTGGGGCGCGTCGTCGAACAAGGCGTCTTACCCTCCTCCGCACCCCACCCCGCTCCTTACGATCCCTACGCGCCACGACTCCGGTTACGCGACCGACTCCGACGACGATGGTGATTTCTCCTCGTCCGGAGCTGAGGACGAGGAGGAGTTCCCCCCTACCCCTGTCCCTTCATCTCTACCCGGGAAGAAAGGGAAGAAAGGAAAGACGAACACGACACACCTCGAATTCTCAAACTACGCACACGTAGACCTCACCCGTCGCGGCTCGGCGGGTAAAGGGAAGCACTGGGATTTTGAGTACTGGGGTACCCCCTATAGCTGGAAGCGGGATGGACAGAGCTATCACCTCGTCCCCACCTCCAACTCCTCTGGAAACAACGCTGGGGCGGTGGCGCATATCGTCCCCGACGTCCTGACGCCCTCGCAAACGCTTGAAGAGGCGAGGGAGGGTGGGTGGGTCCCGAGATGCAGTTTCTGGATCTCGGACCCGAAGCTGCTTAGGGGGGGGGATGTGGCGGATGTTGTTGTTGCAACGGGGGTGTTGGCATTGGTGGATGATAAAGCGCGTTGCGAGGGGGGGAGACCGGCGGGGAAGTATAGGAGGAGGATTAAGGTTCCTATGTCACCGGTGACGTTGGATTTGGAGGTCGTGACGGCGAGGGAGATGATGAGGAGTGTTTTTAGGAGGGGGAATAGGGATGAGAGGCCTGGGACGGCGGGTGGGAGAGGGGAGAGGAGGGAGAGGGAGGGGAGTGGGTTGAGGTTTGGGAGGGCGCTGGAGGCTTGTTAGGATGCACATAGAAAAGGGGGGGTTGCACATATTACGGAAGAAAAGGGGGGGGGGGGTACGAGTAGATATTATACGGATGGTGGGAAGGGTGCTTTTTGGCGTTGGGGAGGATACTCCTATGCCCCTCACGGGGGTAGGAGGTTATGATTTTACGATATATGTTTATGATAGATAATGATGATATTAGTATATTTTCTACGCAAAACGGCTTGTTTGGTGTTTTGTGGCGTTGTCTTGATGTCAGCGAGAGAGGGTGGGGAGAGAGGAAAGGGGGTAAGGGGGTAAGGGGGTTAAGGAGCTATTATAGATGCAGTTCTTCCCGACTCGAGTTGTGGGAGGGGATGGTGCTGCTTGTGCTATTTAGATTGGATTGGGCTGGGCGGGAGGGGTGGGGTGAGGATGGATGTTGTTGTCGTTTGAAGCTGTTGTTGTTGGGCAATGCTGCTGCTGTTGCTGATGCTGTCGGTCGATGCTGCTGTTGTCGTTGATGCCGCTGATCGTTTCGACACTACTGGTTGCCTAAAGCTGGTGTCGTCTATTCTCTTTAGCATATCCATACAACGCAAAGAGGCCCCCTGTAGTAGCTGGGGAGACGGGCATGACAGTATCTATAGTTAAGCCGTAGCTTCCTTGGTCTATGGTGGCCGCTCTTTCGGACACGTTCGGTGGGGTTCTGTTTAATCACAATCGTCATCTGTACGGAGTCCATAATATACTCGGCGAAGAGTAAGTTGGCGACAGTGGAACCTGATGACTTGATAGTAGACTTTGGTGGGGGGTTGGTTACGAGAGTGGTTGGGCCGTGTTTGCCTTGCAGATGGGACCATATAGATGGAAGGGGTCAGGTATGGGGGAGGGATGGAGTATCACAAGTAAAGCATCCCCAGGGGTTCATGTAGCAAGGCCGACATCAATAAAGTCACACAAGAGTCACCACCCACGTGCCCACCGCCCAAGGCATACACGCGCATGTCATCCCTAAACACGCATATCATAGTCATCAAGCACATACCCATCACATACACATCACATCGCACATCAAGCTCTCTCATCAAAAACGGTTTCACCCTCTTTATTCCTCTCCAAGCTCTCTCATCAAAAACGGTTTGACTCCTCTTTATTCCTCTCCCTTGCTCAACAGGCAGGCAGGCAGCAGTCTAGCTGTGCTGTCACCCGGAACGTCCGCGCCGCGCACAAGCGAATCCAACCCCCCTATAGTATAGAGACAGTATTAACGACGTCCCAAGACGCTTAGTTGATGGCCTTCAACCAGACGTCGAAGATGAGGTCGGAGTTGGGGGGGATGGCGCCGGGGAAGCCTCTGGGGGGTGTGTGTGAGTCTCTCGATCTGGATCTGGTCGAAGAGGGGGGGGGGGGGTGGGAAGAGGAAGGGGGAAGAAGGAAGGGGGGAAGAAGGAAGGGGGGAAGAAGGAAGGGGGGAAGAAGGAATGGGGGAAGAAGGAAGGGGGGAAGAAGGAATGGGGGAAGAAGGAAGGGGGGAAGAAGGAAGGGGGGAAGGAAGGAAGGCTTACTGGCTGCCATAGGCGTAATCGGCGGTGATATCCAGGGTAGCCTTCTCGCCGACTTTCATGTTGACCACACCCTCGTCCCAGCCGCGAATGACGCGTCCAACGCCGATGGGGGTGCGGAAATCGGACTTGCCAACGGAGGAGTCGAAGCTGGTGGTCACAACATAGTTAGTTTGTGCTCTTCGCCAGAGGGGTTTGATTGATGATTGATAGCTAGATCCAGCTTGGGAGCTTGGGGGAGGATGGGTGGAGGGGGACAAGGACATACACAGTGCCCTTGCTCCCATCAGCCTTCTTGAGGTAGCCGGTATACTCGATGGTAACAGTCTGGTTCTTCTGTGGCTGCGCGCCGGTGCCCTCCTGGGTGGTGGTCTTGGTAACGCCCATGATAGCTGCAGTTTGGGAGAATGTTCTTTGGGAAGTGTTTGTAAAGGGGTTTGTTCTGCTGATGCTGCGAGTAGAGAAGGAGAAGGAGAAGGAGGAGACTCGGGGAGCGAGGCGGGTGAAGAACATTGTGATGTATGGAGGGGTAGGGCAGTAAGCGAGGAGGGGGGGGTGCAGGAGCGGCTGTTGGAAGGGGAAGAGGGAAGAGCTTTTGTGTGCTTGCGGTGGGAGGTTGTGGCGAGATGGGCTGGCCAATGGGAGGGGAGGGTGGGGGGAGGCGGGGCGGGACGGACTTGGCGGGGGAGGATTGCGTCATGCACGTGATTTTGTGGGATTCGAGCTCGCAGGGGAGATGGATGATCTGATATCGGTCAGGCATGTTTCTCTCGGTCCGACTTCAACTTTCCGTACATAACTATATAACTGTACGGTGCGAGTCTGTGTTTAATTGTATTGCTTCATTGCTGCAGCTGCCCCATTGCTGCAGCTGCCCTG
The DNA here is from genome assembly GCF_001641265.1 of Pseudogymnoascus destructans. Taxonomy (NCBI): domain Eukaryota; kingdom Fungi; phylum Ascomycota; class Leotiomycetes; order Thelebolales; family Thelebolaceae; genus Pseudogymnoascus; species Pseudogymnoascus destructans. Next base: position 816,430 of record NW_020167538.1, on the reverse strand, counting down.
CATGAGCTGAGAACAACGCGACATGAACTCGGTATAGTACAGACAATTGCCTCTTTGCTCTTCCTACTTCCTACAGCCAAGATATACCACTGCTAATACTTCTCGTAGACGGATCTCGTCTCACCTCGGATGAATCCGCTGCGAATATGCTGTACTGTGTCTAGAGTGAGTTGCACCACTGCCCTGGATCATCTGTCGCGAATCCAGCCAAATACCCAGACTCCGCCTCATTTTTAACCCCAATCGGATCTTGGACGGCACTTGGCATTGTCATCGCGCCTCGCCAACTCTTGGAACTTTCCCACTTCTATGTGCCGAGACGGGAGGCCTGCTGCATATCATCTGGTCACGATGATACTCTGGACTGCGTGCGCCGCTTTACAAAGCCCCCGCATCCCCATCTTCAATCTCCTTTCCCTTTCAGTACTCTACTTCCTCTTTGAAGTACATTCCTTCTTCAGACATTTTCCATTTCGTCGTTGAACCATCTAGTAGTTCAACGCCCCCTTTCTTACTTTACCTGTCCACCTCTTATTGAATGGTTATTACTAATCCGGAATCCGCACTTGAGGAATGGCACAACCTTCCCTCACCACCACCTACCTTGCGCCCTGATCGGGTAGATAGCGCAAAGGAAAAGGTTGCTGTAACCCATATTGGCAAGAACTGTTCGTCCGGATCTAGCCTAAGCAACACCCTTAACGAAGACGACCTCCCCGACTGGAAGACCACTCACACAGAAAGATCCTGGGACGGCGGCGCGGAATCCGCTCACACCATCGATGTCGATGCCATCGCAAGCAAGCTTCATGTTGACCTTCAGTGAGTTCGCAGCGACAGCCCTCTTCAGAGCTTACTAATCATGCCCAAAGACATGGACTCGAGGGAAAGGAGGCAGCGGCTCGACTTGAACGGGATGGCCCCAACAAGCTTGCGAGCGGTGGGGGAATATCGGCGTGGAAAATCCTCTTAAGACAGGTCTCCAATAGTTTAACCATCGTAAGAAGAGAAACCCTGACGCTACGCTTTTACGCAATACAATGCACCCTGCCGTTCTCCATGCCTAATCAGACAACCCCCCACACGGGGCTCTGCTCTTGACCTGTGCATGTTGTTGTACCCGACAATGGGATACTGACATGGTGGCAAAAGGTCCTCCTCCTGGCTATGGCACTGTCGTATGGCACACTAGATTTCCTTGAAGGCGCCGTCATCACAGCTGTCATCCTCTTGAATATCATTCTTGGGTAAGTTTGAAGAAAAGAGGCGTGCTTAGACCTCGCATTACCGCTTTGGGATACTGACTACGTCCCTTTAGGTTCGTCCAGGATTATCAGGCGGAGAAGAATATGAAGTCCCTCCAGGGCCTCGCGGCCCCAACATGCAAGGTCGTTCGTAACAAGGGAAAGGTCGACGCCGTCAAAGCCGAGGCTCTTGTCGTGGGGGACATTGTCCAGATCTCTGTGGGCGATGTTGTCCCGGCGGATCTTCGGATCTTTGACGGCGTCAATTTGGAGATCAATGAGGCTCTTCTCACTGGAGAGTCACTCCCAGTCATCAAACTACCCAAGATTACCTTAGGCATGTTAGACCTTCCCCTCGGAGACCGCACGAATTGCGCCTATTCGGCCACTACCGTGACCAAGGGTCGCGGAAGCGGCATTGTCATCGCTACCAGCATGACGACCGAAGTTGGCCGCATCGCTGAGTTGCTCCAAGATCGTAAATCAACCACGGAAGCGAATGTTTTCAAGCGCCTCTTCATTTCTCTACGGGATGGTGTCAAGAACACCCTCGGTCTCGTCGGCACGCCTCTACATGTTACACTCAGCAAATTCGCCATCTTACTCTTTGGCTTGGCTCTCCTCCTCGCCATCATCGTTTTCTCCGTAAACAAGTGGGATCTCAAGGGTGAGGTCGTCATCTATGGAATCTGTGTCGCTGTAGCTGTTATACCTGAATCTTTGATCGCTGTCTTGACTATTACCCTTGCTATCGGCATTAAGGCTATGGCAAAGGATCATGTGATTGTAAGGAGAATGCAGGCTCTTGAGGCTATTGGCGGTATTACGCATATCTGCTCGGATAAGACTGGTACGCTCACTCAGGGCAAGATGATTGCTAGGAAGGTGTGGGTCCCGGAGAATGGGACGCTTGGGATTTACGATACTACGAATACGTTTGACCCTACCAGTGGTCAGGCAATGATTGATGGAGTGACAATTGACAAGTCCACTGAGTTGAATTCAACTCTTGAGAAACTGCTCCATGCTGTTGCCCTCTGCAATCTCTCTACAGTCTACCACAACATCGATGAAAACAGCGATTGGACTGCAGTGGGAGAGCCTACGGACATCGCCCTCCAAGTCCTCGCCACACGTTTCGGCCTCGGCAAACCCGATATCCTAGACAGCGGTGAAATGACATTTGTGGCCGAACATCCATTCAACTCCGCAATCAAGCGCATGTCAGTGGCCTATCAAAACGGCACTGATACCATCGACGTCTTTCTCAAAGGAGCCGGCGAGAGCGTCCTCCCCATGCTCACATCCTCGCCCGCCGAGAAAGCCGAGATTGAGAAGCGCATGCAAGAGCTGGCCTGTGAGGGTCTTCGCGTCTTGTGTATTGCAACCAAATCTGTTGCATCTACTTCGAAGAAGGATATCGAGAGTCGAGAATGGACGGAGGGTAATTTGGACTTTCTCGGACTTGTGGGCCTTTATGACCCGCCTCGGGTTGAGACGGCTGGTGCTATCACGGCCTGTACGAAAGCTGGTATTAGCATTCATATGTTGACTGGTGACCACATCGATACCGCTACCGCGATTGCCAAGGAGATTGGCCTCATCACTGATCTCAGCTTCACGACATCCAACGCTAATACCATCGTCATGCAAGGCGGACAATTCGACAAGCTCTCCAAAGACGAGATAGACGCCCTCGACCCCCTCCCCCTCGTCCTCGCCAGATGTAGCCCCGCCACCAAAGTCCGCATGGTCGACGCCCTCCACCGTCGTCAAGGCTTCTGCGTTATGACGGGCGACGGCGTCAACGACGCCCCAGCCCTCAAACGCGCCGACGTCGGCATCGCAATGGGTCTCAACGGCTCCGACGTCGCTAAAGACGCCGCTGACATGATCCTGACCAACGATGATTTCGCCTCAATCGTCAAAGCCGTCGAAGAAGGCCGGCGCCTCTTCGCCAACATCCAGAAATTCCTCCTGCACCTCCTCATCTCCAACATCGCGCAGGTTCTCCTCCTCCTCATCGCCCTCGCCTTCCGCGACGCCTCAGGCGCCTCCATCTTCCCGCTCTCCCCCCTCGAAATCCTCTGGGTAAACATGATCACCTCCTCCTTCCTCGCTCTCGGCCTAGGAATGGAGGAGAAGACCTCAGACATCATGCTCCGCCCCCCCCACAGCCTGCGCATGGGCGTCTTCACCCGCGAACTCATCGTCGACAAAATGATCTACGGCACCCTAATGGGCTCCCTCTGCCTCGCCGCCTTCGTCATCGTCGTCTACGGCGCCGGAGGTGGCGATCTGGGGGACGACTGCAACGACGGCTACAACCCCTCTTGCGACGTCGTCTTCCGCGCCCGCGCAACCGTCTTCGCCGTCCTCTCCTTCCTCATCCTCGTCACCGCCTGGGAGGTAAAGCACTTCTCGCGGTCCCTGTTCGCGCTCGACCCTGCCAAGTTCCGCGGGCCCCTCGGGGGTGTCGGAGGGGCGCTCTGGTATAACCGCTTCTTGTTCTGGGCTGTGGCCGCCGGGTTCCTGGTCACTTTTCCCGTCGTCTATATCCCGACGGTTAATACGGTGGTGTTTAGGCACATGGGGATTACGTGGGAGTGGGGCGTGGTGGTGGGTGTGCTGGCAGTGTATGTTGCAGGCGTGGAGGCCTGGAAGGCGGTCAAGCGACGTTTTGGCTTGTTTGGCGGTAAGAGGTCCGCAGTTGATGTGGTTGGGGGAGGGTTAGCTTAGGATTTGATCTGTCAGCTCTGTAAGCGTTGCGGCTGATAGGCCGTAAGGCTTGTCAGGGCTGTGTGGAAGCTGAGCGAAGGGGGGGAATGCGAAGCAGGTTAAATTGCCCATGATGGTTTAGGGTGGAGGGGATTACTGATCTATTTCGGGGATTGGAGATTGGAGATCGGGGTTTAGGAGGAGGTTTACTGTCTTTACTGATCTGCGGTTGTCTCTCTGCTGCTTTTTGCTGTCTCTACCGGTCTCTACCTTTCTTCCGCCGTTGGATTCCGGCGAGCAACGTTATTATCGAGTAGGTTGGGTTATGGTCGTGGTCAGAGCTTTTTTACCTCCTTTAGTGGCAGGTCATTCATTAGCCCCACGTATTATCTGTGAGCTTCCTTCCGTCTCACTGCCTACTGATGCGTCTCACTCAGCTCTACTATGGTATTTGTCAAACGAGATACGCCTTGACTCGTTGAATAGTCTACGGAGTTCCCGTATAATCAACAAATCTGGAGACACAGGATTCGATTAGGATCCGATTCCACGTGATATAATCTAGATCCTACCTACCAACGGACATCCCTCACTGGATCGTCTACCGTTGCATCTCCACTAAAAAGGCCATAACATGCAACGGTGAGACTCGGTGAAGGCGGCCGCAATCAAGTCAGTCCCACGCCGGCCAACCCGCATCAAGGCCCAAAACCGTCAGACTGCGGGGTTCTATATAACGTTATGGAGCAGGGCAAGGGTTACTCGCCGGTGTTTACATATCAGGCGGCCGCCCAATTCGCCAAGATTCCCTTCCTTCGGTGATAAGAAGCATAAGTCCATGCATGCTCCACTTGGATGAGAGCGATCCGAGATGAGAAGGCACGTTGCGTAACTTACGGTTACCTGTCGCGTACCACAGAGTGTATCTGATGGAGTATATAGAGCCGTGTGGTCCCGCTGGTGAGGGTTTTTTTTGTCTCATAATTAAGTCGATTCCTCGTTGATCAATATCACCTCGTCATTACCAAAAGTCTTCCTCCTCACTACCTACCTACCTGACATAAACCCCTCACCTCTCACCCCTCAATCCCTCACCTACCCTCACCCAACAATGGCCACCAACGGCACCTCCGGCAGCGCCAATGGCACCGCCCACGCCGCAACAACCCCAACAGACATGCGCGCCTACCGCGCCCCGTCCCTCCTGCAGCCTCACCGCGCGCGCAACGCCCTCCGCGACGCACACGAGGGCAGGATCCCCCCTCTCCAAGTCTACTTCCTCATGCTCTCCGCCCCGTCGATCATCAAGGTCATCGCACAGGTCGGGTACGATGTTATCCTCATCGACCAGGAGCACTCGCCCATGGACATTGGTGAGATGACCAGGATGGCGCATGATATCCAGTTGGTCAGCGAGGGAAGGACAATGGCGTGGATCAGGTAAGATAGATCCCTCCCTTCGCCACCCCCTAGAAAGCAAGGCATGGATGGAGCTAACAAGCACCCAGAATCTGCGGCCACGATCACGCCAACATCGGATACGCCCTCGACACGGGAGCTAGCATCATGGTCCCGCAAGTCGAGACGGTCGAGGACGCGAAACACATTGTCTCCGCCGCCAAATTCGGCAAGAAGATCAACGGCACCCGCTCCGCGCCCCCCGGACGCTGGCTCCCGGGCATCTCAGACACAGGCGTCAACCCCGAGCTCACCCTGTGGGAAAACCTCAACAACCAAGCCGCCATCATCATCCAAGTTGAATCCAAGGAGGCCGTCGACAACCTCGACGCCATCCTCACCGAGTGCGGTGAGCACATCGATGCGGTGTGGCTCGGCTCGCTCGATTGCAGAGTTTCCATGGGCCTTCCGGGCTTCTGGGGCGAGGAGCCGGAGTTCCTAGAGGTCATTGAGACGATGAACAAGACGCTGAGGAAGCATGATATGCCGTATGCGGGAGCGGCGATGGGGACGCCCGAGCAGGTGAAGGCGATGGGAGAGGGTAAAGCGTTTACGGCTGTGCAGGGGGATGTGTTTTCGTTGCTGGCGGCGGCGGCGGAGAATTTGGGACAGGCGAGGCAGTTTATGCCGGCGGTGAATATTTCGGCCGCGAATAAGAAGGCGAGGGAGCTGGATGTGCGGTGAATAGGGGTGTAATGGTCGCGGGAAGATGGAGGGGGGTATGGCCGTTCTGGGTGTGTGTTAGATATAGACAGAGCCTTGGGGAGGGTGGAGATAAAATATTAGAGCGTTGCTAGGCTTGCGGTTCTGTCTTTGGGTCAAATATGATGTGCACGCCGTCGCCTTTCACCAGAGCGGCAGTAGTAGCAGGCGCTATTGTTGGCATATTTATTTATAGCGACCTCTTCCGTGGGTGAGGATCGTCATACTTGGCGATTTGTTGAAAGAGGAGGATCCCCTAGTGGCCTTCTTGGGGGGGGGGTGAGTAAAACGGTCGAGATTGAATCCATCGATCCTTGTTCTTTGCTAGAGATTCTTTGACGACGTTACGGTTGAGCTTCCTGTCACCACCTCGGTCTGTCACCGCTTGGCTTTCACCACTTTTGCCTATTGTCACTCCCGCCTCTCACTACATCTACCTGTCACCACCGACACTACCTCTTTCTATCACTACCTCTGCCTGTTAGCACTCCACAACCTCTTCATATCACTACCACTTCGGCAAGCGTCCGTTGGGCCTTTGAACATGTCCCCTAATTTTGTTTCAGGCATTGCTCTAGTAAAGCAGGTTCCAGACAAATAGATGAAGGTATTTGATGTTGTTCGCTTCTGTGCTTCGTACGCATAATTGAAAAAAATGATCGTAGTTGATCGGCCTTCCTCGGCATAATCGAGTAGACTGCGGAGACAGCTGTTGCTTTCATCTACATATTTTGCATGTTCCTCGAGCTATAATATCACCATCGGAGAAAGAATACCGCTTTATCGTAAGGTTGGCTAGATGACGGAATGTAAGATTTCAGAGGGGTTCGATACGCCTGGCACTCAGTAGCTATGGTAATCAACCTCTATGCGAGGACCGACTTGAACAATGGCCTTCTATTCTTTATCTACGGCCTATTCATTGTCTAAGATCTTCTCCACGCTCTTCCACATCAACAGCGTGAAGGAATGCTTCTTGAACGTGTATTTCCCCTTTCCATCCCACGTACCCTCTGCTATCCTCACCTCCTCCTCCTCAGTATTGACCACATTCACATTCTCGCCCGTCACCGTACGTGTCTCCACTCCGCCCTCCGCCCCACCTCCTATCTTCAAATCCACCTCAACATCCTTATTCTCATCCATACTCACCGCCGAGGCTGACCTAGCCATCCTTACCAACGGCAGCGCTAACATCCAGCGTATTTATCCCCTCCTCCTGAACCCCCTTCAACCACGCCGGTTCCGTCTCCCCCGTATACACCCCCCCTATAACATGCGTATGCACCGTCCAACCCCTCATATACCTGCTAAACAACTCCAAAATACAGAACGTCGTCCGCTTCACAATCTCCTTCTCGGTCGTCATAAGCGGCGATATCACATTAACCGACTGCGCAATATTCGCCATGCCCAAATACTTAGCCTGCCTCACAAACACATTGAGCCACACCCCCACCGCCAGCGCATCAGAGAGCGTGTACTTCTCCTCCGCCCCAAGGTTCCCAGGCGCCCGCGTCGGCCACACTTTCCACTCGGAAGCAGATAGTGGTGTGTGCTTAGTGGGCACGATGTTGTTCTCGATGCGCGCGACGTCGATGAATGCAGCTGTGGCTTCGATGGCGCGCTCGGCAATGAGGGGCGCGCTGACGTTCATCATGTGGTCGGAGCTCGCAATGTGGATGCTATGCATGTCTACGTATGGGATGCAGGAGCGGAGGACTTCGAAGTCCCAGCTTGAGTATCAGGTTTCGCCGCACGACGAGGGACGGTCGAGGAGTCTGAGAGCTTTGGCGAAGACGATGGCTTTTTTGGAGTAGTCCTCTGCGTTCAGCTGGCCGACTTGCCAGGGGCCGTACATCTAGACATAATCAGCCAGACAGTTCCCCAGAACCGTAAGCCAGTGCAAGAACTCATCCGTGCCAAACTCGTTGGTCTCGACGCCCTCCCAGGCGAGATCAGGGCGCATATAGTAGGAACGCGGACCTCTGGAGGAGGGTTAGATCGGTTTAAAATTAAGAAGTGCAATCTTTGCCCCAGTCGGGTTGGCCAAGCGGGACTAATCAGGTGGCCCCAAGATCAAGTATAAAACTTGCGAGAGTAGTGGATTGAGCCAGGAATTTTGGAATAGCATAGAGCGGCTACAGAATCGGAAATAAGTAGCAAGCCCGAAAACCACATTGGTCCCTTGACGCCATCTAGAGTTTTCCAGTAGTCTGTCAGAATCTCCCACAAGAACCTCTTTGTTGTATAGCTTCAGAATGGCAATCTGCGCAGGGAATGAAGGCTTGAAGTAATGAGTGTCTATGAGATGCGTATGAGTGTTTCATCAAGACGTTTGACAGCTGTGACAATCCCCAACCCCACTCCCCACACTCACGGCAATACTTTCTCTGGTGGGTTACAACAAGACGTTGGCGCCCGCCAGGGTTCAAGGTTAGGATTGATATCACACCGCTATTGATGGAAGTTACTGGTTCCAGACGGCTCGATTGGCCCCAGAGTTCTCCAGTGCAGTACGGGTAATGGGAGGAAGCATGGGAGCAGGCATGGGAGCAGGCATCAGAGCCATGGGAAACATGGCAGCTATGGCAGTTATGGCAGGCATGGGAGGAATGTGAGAGGAATAATCGGAGGCCCAGGGTCAGAGCTCGTGCCCGTTGTTGCTCATAAGTGCAGAACTCTCCATCAATAACTTTCTGCCACCGGTGTTGGCTTCCTTACGATGATCATCCCTCTCTACCAAGCTGAGATTTCGCATCCCTCGATCCGTGGCCGTATCAACGCGCTCTAACACTTCATGCTGGGAATCGGTGCGTTGATTGCTAGCTAGGTCAGCTACGGAACATTCATTGGCATCAAAAACGAAGGACAGTGGCGTATCCCACTTGGTCTTCAACTCCTCCCGGCCATTTTACTAGGAGCACTGATCTTCTTTTCCCCAAATTGCCAAGATGGTTGATCGATAACGAGTGGCGAGGAAGGTCTCTAGACATTGGCAAGACTCCATGCTAAGGGCGATGTCAACGATGTATGGGTCCGTGCCGAGTTCGATCAGATCCAGGAGAACATCAGCTTCGAACATGAGCACGAAGCCAATACGGCGAGCTCTTCCGCAACCGCTCATGCTTCAGGCGTTTGTTGATTGCAGTTGTTCTACAAGCAAGTGTCGACGCTGCGCTTCGCTACCAGGCTATCAATAGCGTAATCGCCTTAATTGCACAGGCCCTATGCATCCTTCTTATTGACCGTTTCGGACGTCGCTGGACGCTGATCTATGGTAACTTGGCGAACATGGTGACGTTCATTGTCGCTACTGCTCTTCTTGGTAAGTTCATCAGCCGAGTATTTAGGCCAGCGCTAACCTAAGCAGCAAATTTCCCTCCCGGGTTGACCACAAATATCGGAGCCTTCAGGGGATTTATTATCGTGACCTGGGTGTAACTTGCGTTCCCCTCTCCTGGATCATCCCCGCCGAGATCTTCGACATCCGCACGCGCGCCAAGGGCGTCTCGCTCGCCACCATGATGTCCTTCACGTTCAACACGATGATCGGGCAAGTCACTCCCATCGCGATGACGGCCATCAAGTGGCGCTTCTACGTCTTCGTCATCTGTAACTTCACAAACGCCCCCTTCTTCTGGGCCATCCTGCCAGAGACCAAGAAGATCCCGCTTGAGGAGATGAACTATCTCTTCACCGATGCACCGGTATTCGTTCCTGGTACCGATAAGTCGCAGTACCAGGCCGATTATAACGCGGACTTGAAGTCAAGGGCGAGAGCGTTCGAGGCGAAGGGTGCGGCGGAGGCGGAGGAGAAGAAGGCATAGGCAGTGAGGAGATGGTGTTGGTTACTATGTAGCTTTGGCGTACGGCGGTTGGATGTGTCGCAAGAACTGGTTCTCAGATGTAACTCTCATATGCAATTTGCAGGATTGCGATATATACCAAGCTTGGAGTGCTATATTTAGTGAATAGAGCAGCCACGGTAGTTTTAGGCCAACTACCAAAGACTATGAACGTTTCATATATAGCTTGGGCATGTTCCGTTACTAGAATACGTTAGCCTCTCTGAAAGCTCTTCGATTACTTAAAAGTGAGGCTTTTAGATAAATTGGTGATGCACACCCGAACCTCGACGCCGGATAAACCATGCGGCCAAATCCGCGTCGATAACTTGACTAAAACCCGGCATCGACTGGTCGCTTACCAGCGGCATAAACGCGATACTTTGTCCCTCACAATCGAAATTGCAATCAACTCGAGATTAACTCACGCCTTAGGCGCATTAGAACATACTGTATAAGTGGAACCTGTGCCAAAATGACAACCGCGCAAGATCTTTCGATGGGCTTGCCCATCATCGACCTCGACATCTTCCTCAACGGGTCACACGACGCAGCCGACGTGCAGGCAGAGTGTAAGAAAGCCGCACAAGCTCTGGTAACTTACGGTGCGCTCCTGCTGCACGACTCGCGTGTGTCTGAGGAGGACAATATCACCTTCTTAGACCTGCTGGAGGACTACTTCGCACAGCCCGAGCCCGAACTCAAAAAGGATGAACGGCCGGAGCTAGGTTACCAGATTGGCGTCACGCTTGAAAATACTGAGAAGCCAAAGTGTGCGGTGGACGAGCCATGCTTGCGTATCATTGAGAAGCTAGACCCGGCTGAACGGCCGCTTGACATTACAGCGCATTCGCCCGATCCCAAGTGTCGTTTCTTCTGGAGAATGTCTGCTGGCCCACCGCCATATGAGACGAAGTTTCCCGCCCTAAATGCAGATAATATCGTACCTGAGGCGCCGCACATTCGAGAGCAATGGCCTCAGGTGATGGACAAGTGGGGGTCGTCTATGAAGAACGCGTAAGTCACGTCTCATCGTATGCAAGAACTTGGTCACTAAGTCTCTCACTTTACAGAGTCGAAGGTCTTTCTGAAATGACTGCTGTTGGTCTAGGGCTGCCAGAATCAACATTTAAGGAGGCAGGCACATACGGGTGAGTTTGGTCACCCCTTTCAACCTCAAGAAAGTTCTTATCTAACCATCTTGAAGACCGCACCTCCTTGCCCCAACAGCATCTGATCTATTGAAGTACGGTAGCAAAGACACCATCCTTGCTGGCTTCCACACGGACCTTAACTTCCTTACTATCCACGGCCGCTCCCGCTACCCAGGCCTGCATATCTGGGCTCGCAACACCGGCAAGCGCATCCCCGTCAAGATCCCGCCCGGAAACTATTTGCTCGTGCAGGCTGGCAAGCAGCTAGAGCACATCACGGGCGGGCTGATCAAGGCGGGATTCCACGAGGTGGTTGTGAATGAGCAGACGATAGACGTCATTGAGCGTCGCAAGGTCGAGGTTCCAGAGCGGCCGCTCGTGCGCATCTCGTCGACGTTCTTTTGGCATCTGAGCTCCGACTTTGACCTGGCTCCGATTCTTAGCTTAGCGGAGGAGTCCAGGAAGGCGAGAGCAGAACAGTTCAATTTGGGCAAGGACGAGGGCGAGGGGGTTGTGTATCCGGCTATGAAGGTTGGGCAGCAAGTACAAAAGTAAGTGATCGTGATGAATGCCTTAGCAAGGGAAAATTTACTAACTAAATTGTTTCATAGGGAGTTACAGCATATTGAGCTGATGGCATGAGTTTGTATGCGGACTTGAGGGGTGTTATCTAAATAAGATGTATTTAGCAGAATACAGCTACTCTTTAATAGCCAATGACAGATATGACGTTTAGTTTTCGAACCTGAATAATTAGATGCAAGCAATAGACTGATAATATATATATTATAGGGTAATGAAGTCTGCATGTTTTACTATAAAGGCCATGAACCCGTGCTTGTCTCAATGTTTTCTGAAAACGACAAAAGCATAAAACAGTGGGTATTCGCTAGGGTTCACCACCCCAACTATTTTTATATTTGAGAGTATAAAAAGTTGCTATCGCTAGTAGCTATTTGCACTATATCGCTAAAGCGACTAACATCTTCTGCTGTTGTTGCAAAGCTTGTAACAAAGCGGCAAAGCTGCTCATCATCTGTCATTTTAAGGTCTGACGGGGCAGGCCAGTCGTAGAACTCCACGCCCTTAGCCCTTATATTGGCGATAGTTTTCTTATTGAGAACCACAAAGACTTCATTAGACTGTGGTCTTGATAGTAGTCGAGTAGATTGCAATCCAGAAAATATGTTAGCAAGTTCCGTTGCCATTCCATTGGCTTGCCGAGCGAGATCGAGCCATAATCCATCGGCAAAGTATGCCTGAAACTGGGCAGAGATGAAACGCGACTTTGAAAAACACTGAGCCGCACGCTTGCGGACAAACGGAAACCCAGAGGCCTTTTTAGGGTCAAAAAGTACAACTGCCTCCGCACACCAGCAGCCGTTCTTAGTGGCACCGAACGATAGCATGTCGACACCGCGCTTCCAAGTCATCTCTGCCGGCGTACAGCCTAGAGATACAAGGGCATTGGCAAAGCGTGCTCCGTCCATGTGAAGTGGAATATTGAAGTCCCTCGCCACAGCTGCAATAGCGTCGATTTCCGCGAGAGAGTACACTGTGCCAGCTTCAGTCGCCTGTGTCACGGAGATAGTGCTCGGACAACCACGGCGAACATCATTCTCAGCTGATCGCTCGACTATCCGACGCAAGAGGTTAGGATCCATCTTCCCATCTGGACCATCGACAGTCGCGATGCGCAGTTGGCCGGAGAGGTATTCAGGCGCACCGCACTCATCGGCGACAATGTGTGCCTCGCGGTGTGCGAAGACTACACCGCCAGGCTTGGATTCCAAGGTTAGGGCCAGGCAGTTGGACGCAGTGCCTGTTGCAACGAAGAAGACGGCAACTTCGCACTCAAATATCTCGTTGAAGAGCCGCTCAAGCTCGCTGTCAAGATCAGACGTGCCATATGCCGGGGCATATCCGCCACCTTCTTGGGCAAGTCTGGCTGAGATGGCTGGGTGTACGCCAGCCCAGTTGTCTGATGCGAAATACATAGTAACTCGCTAATTCCTGATCTAACCGAACTATTAAGGCATTAGAACGGGTATGGCGTTGTGGAATGGGACACAAAATACACGTTGCGTATTGCATTTGCACCCAGGGTCATACTTACAACTCTTGTAGCTCGTCAATAATATGGGCTCATAATGACTTTCCGGACTTCTATAGATTAAGATAAGGTATGAGTAGGGTTTAGTGTCCAAAGCAACTAAAACCTTTTAAGTTATCGCTTTCTGATTTTAGCACCTTCCACTCGGGAGCAAGCGAGGCAACGTTACCAAAAACAACAAGAGATTAGTTATGTACAATAAACAACTCAACCTCTGCAATCGGCACTCAGATGCGTTTAAGTAGGGGTTGAAGAGAGTGGGTGCGTACTCCATAAAGCAGAACGAGTAGAGATGAGGTAGGTATAGCGCTGGGTCCATTACGTTATACGTCTAGAACTTCTCAACGTATTTCGGTTATACAAGGCATAAGGAATCGTTGGACGAAGTTTTCCAGTCCACGTGGTAAACCTAGACATTCCGCCCAACAGTCAACACGCCGAATGTCATAGCGAGGGCAAAAGGAAATGGCTGGTGAGGTCACATTAGCCACGAAGAGTATCTCAGCACTATACCCCGCGCCAACGCCAACAATCGAGTATAGTTGGCGCATCCGTGAGCTGTGGCATCGGAAAGATGGGAACGTACGCACGTTAGGAAGACCATAGCAAAAAGGCCGCAATAGTAGAGTAGCGATTAGAAGGGAAAGTGAGTACGGAAGATTACGACATTAAGAAGGATCATCTCAGCATTCGTAAACTTTATTTACCCTCGTTACTTCAAGCTTTAAAGTGCCATGTGCTAAGCACCCTTATTCCTATTTGTGATTGGGCCACTTTAAGCATTGTGCTGACAGGGGGGAGCTCCTCTTTTGCGGGCTCGATTTTCTTAGCTTGACAAGGTGAAGAAATAATAGACCGTGCATTTGGGTGTGAAGAGTTTTTTTTACATTAATGCTAACCACTAAACCTAATATAATACAGAGATCTTACTAATACGATACAGGGTTCTGATATCCTTGCACCGATGTCGGGGGAGCGGACTTGGTGATCACCAGTGAAGCCGGTGATCCTAGTCTGTTTCAACACAGGAATGGACTCGCACATGCACACAATTTCTTCAACTCAGATCTGCAGCATAATTGCTGAAGGTTGCTATATAAATCTGATTGTTAAGATTTATGAATTTCTAGAACCACCGAGAACCACCCGCCAACAGGAGCAGCCAAGTGCCTGAACGTTGGGTGTCCAGAACCGAACCACGTTTCAAAGATCTGGGAGGCTGCCATTCGTCGATACGAAAAGGTCACGAATAAATGCTGGATGGTCCCTCTCTTAGAAGTTTGGCAACTGTGAACGAGGAGACGCTATAGAAGACCAAAACAAGGTATTTGCTGACTTTAGACAAAAGCTCCATGGCTTGTACGCCGCCTTATGAGCAGCCATGCGCCCGATCGAACTGGTGGGTGCTGCTGCAGGTGAGGCTGGCGCAATGGTGTTTCCACCTAGTATTTTTGTGTTTGCAGCCGTCCAGTACTTGGTAGGGGCAGCGAAAGGAGTCTCAGAAAAGTACGATGCGATCGTGGAAGTTCTGGAGGCGTTGAAGGTGAAACATCTATTACTCTATAATTTTCATAAGCTAACAGCCGACCATTAATACAACCGATGCAGGACGTACAGTCCGCCTTAAGACTTATGCACACCATTTAATGTCTTGAGGGCTCGGGGGTAAAATGGCTGAAATCTTGGCTGTCATATTAGAGATCCTCGCGATATCACAAAAGAAGATTAAGTGTGGGAGACTCGTCTCTTTCGGCAAGAGTTTTATTGGGGCAACGGACGAAGGCAAAGAGGCCATGCAAAAACTAGGCAAGCTGCTCGATAGCGAGAAGGGGATTGTTGGCGCCGAAACCCTATCTGAAGTGAAGAGCATAGCGATCGCGGTGGACAAGCTCCACGTTGACGTATCTACTTTAGTCAATTCACAATCTACGCATGCAACACAGGATCAAAATCCCCTACGAAAGATCAGGGCTATACTTGACCCCTCGCCCTGATGAGATGTATCACACTTTTAAGCGCAATCGAGTTTCCGAAACTGGGATGAAGCTGAGGACGAATCAGACTTTGACCCACTTACAACGGAAGTTACGTTTAGCCACGCCTCATTTGGCGATTTTTTCCCATGATGAAAAGGAAGGCCCAGTCTCAGGCGGAGAAAACACCTTGCCAGTTGGAGTTGATATCAGAAATGCGAGGGTTCCGGTTTTCTGTGCATGTTTAGATATCATGTCTTGCGAGCCAAACAGCCCTAAAGAACCGGTTGCATTGGAGTTAAGGTCATATGTGGCCTCTGTTTGGCTGGAATTGCTCCGAAAGATTGATATTACTAAAACGAGCGAAGAGGATAAGGAAGCTATTGCCCACGGCCTGATGTCTGTGTTGACAAAAAGCCCAGGCCTTGCGGATGTAAATTGAAACACCCAGCTCACCACCCGCAACATCCTTGACCTCCTTAAGCTCTGGCTTAAGAGTTCACCGGAAATCAAGGAATGGTACGGCCTCGCAACCGCTGAAAATGACGCCGATCTTATTAGCAATATTATTCGTCTGATTGGCAAACGATGGCTTGCTACAAGCAGTGGAGAGTGGCTGTTAGATGCCAGAGCAGTAGCGGGTTTTATGGCCTTTCGAAGCGGCGAAGAGCCAAAACCAGGTTTAGTCTCCGCTGAGACTATTTTGAAATGTGCAAATTGGCTTTCGCTAGATCAAGACGCCCTTTGGAACCTTCGATTAAGTGCTACGCTTCGAGACTTTGGACATTATACTCACGTATTGGAGTACTTCGAAAAATCGGCTTCCCTCGCCCCAAAAGAAGAGCAGTGGCCTATCCGACATAGCAAATCGTGGCTGTACATAGAGATGTGCAAGTATGATACAGCGGCGGAGCTTGATGTTGAGATGTACTAAGAACTTAAAGCATTGCACAATAAGAAATGGGATATCGATCTACACAAAGTCTGCCATCGCCTTGCGATTTGCTACCGAGAGCTCAAAAAAGAGGATCGGGAGATTGTCTACCCTGAAAGGCAACGTCTTATGCCATGCGGTGCTACCTCTGCCTCAGAAAATTGATTACGCTACTCTGGTTTCGTCAAACCTTTGACAACATTACAGCCAAACTAACTAGAATGGACGTGCGGCTCCCCGATAAAGAGTACACAGGCTTAATAGAGGCCCTTCTAACTGGAATATGGACCCAGGACGAAGAGGACTTCAAATACATCGCGGCGGCCCTCTATTCCCAGAAGTTGGACTGGCTTCTAATGGCCTATAATACCGCCATACAAACCGCGAAAAAGGAGCACAGAACTGTTGTTGCTGTGAGTTTGGAGCTTTCTATAGCAGTTATATACGACAAAGGTATAAATCGGCACGATGAAGGCGCCGAGATCTATAAGCGCATTATCGACATCTATGGCGATACCCGCATCGACTTGATGCTAGTGCGGTCTTTGGTGAATGCGAAATGTTATCTTGGCTCTTATCTAATTTGGAAGGCCATTGAGGACGGTGGGCCTCTCTCAGAGGCGGATCAAGAATATGGGCGCCAGCTCGAAGATCTAGTCCAGCGAAAACTACGTCTGGTGGTCGACGACAATGTGCCTAGTTATGTGGACCGCGAGCTTGACATGGACCTTGATGAGAAAAACCTGCCATCTCGGCGACTCTGTAAATCGAACGGATGAGAATCAACAACGTTGCCGAACCCAACGACCATAGGTATGCTGTCCACTTCTTCGACTGCGCCAGCGAGGCATTTTTGGAGATCGTTGCTGACTTTGTGTGATGAGTGGGTTCGCCACAGGAACTCGAGGAAAAGGAACCCGAAGAGAGCAATCGTCGCGACCTGGAACGACAGACCGCCAAGCATGATATTAATACCCTGCTGCCGTCCATCTGCATCGTCTGCAGTGGATGTGAGGCTCCACCCGTACCCTGGAGGGCGAGAGAGATGACGTCGCATGTCAGGAATATGGGCGTGTACCATGCTGGTCGTAGCCTGGACATTTCCGGTCTGCAGATAACCACGATGCGACCCAAGCAAATGTAGATGGCGGCGCAGAACAAGACAGGAGCACATGTGAGAACCACGATCTGTAGGAGATAAAACATTGCATGTCATCACATTGTGGAGAGAAATGGCCAGCCACGCTGCGTATTGAGCCGATTGCGTCGCAATCGCCAGCACTGGCCATGTCCGTAGCGGCAGCCCATAAGAACGTCAAGGACTGATTTGGGAAAGACACCATTGGTAGATAAGCTGATATTTTTTTAGCGTTGTTGGGGAATTGATGGTAACTTAGGTAGTAGGGCTGAAACAGCGAGTCGTGAATTACGGCACGGCCTTAAAAAATGAAATGTGGGGAGTATCAAAAGCACAGCTTGGCACAGCAGTATTAGATTAAACTTGAGCCCTTGAAACTTCTAAGCTCGATAATCAAAATGGTCAAGGGCTCCTGTGAGATGGCGTAACAATGGACGGGTTATAAAAATTAGTTCTTCCCCGAATTTTGGCACGCGGGATTCAACGGGATTCAACGGGATTCAACGACGTAATCGTCGGTGCGAACACCGACGATTAAGTTAAGCTTTGGTTGTTTAAAGACCCACTTTCTACCAGCAGACCGCCTTGGCAAAAGCTTGTTTCTTGATTGATCGTCATACCTCGTGAGGACCCCGCCTTTAAAATCAAGGAATTGAGGATGAGGGGATGCCATTTTTCAATTCCGATATATATCTTATATATCTTACAAGCCATGACATTCGCACAAAATTTGCAAGCAATTGTTTCCTATAACGCCATCACTACTCCACGACATGGCCCATTGCGTCCACCCAGGAGAATCACAACCTTCTCACGCGAACAAGACTAGCCCAAGTAGCCCGACTATGGTTTCTGATGGCTTGTATAAGCTATGCACGGGCAAGAAAAGCGTATCTGCACTTCTTGCAGAGAACCCAACTCTTTCGCCTGGGGATGCATGGAAGCAATTGTACGGTAGTTATGTGCCATCGTCGAAGAGTGCAGCAAGGTCAGATGGAGACAGCGAGGAACGCAGCATTGGCGCCGACGAGCTACAGCGTGCCGCAGAATGCGGAAACTGGGGACCCTCGCAACCGAATGAGCTATTCTTGAAGGTACGCACGTTCTATCTTTCAAGACGACAAATCTAATCAAGGTAAAGATCTACCACGATGTATTGGGTCCTGTGGAACATGATATTTCTGCAGCTGTGGTTAGCCCTTCGTTGATGGGTAGCTGTGGCGTCGTACCGTTGACGATAATATCCGTGTATGTTTTTCCAGACTACCTGAACTGCAATTAACGGACGCAGCGTACCAGATATTATGCGTCACATGAGCAACATGATTGTTCGCGCAGAAAAGGAGGTTTATCTAGCCACCAACTACTGGCAGAGCTCTGTTGCATCTTCGTATATTACAAATGCGATGAAAGAACTGTCGGCAAGAGCTGGCAGGCGTGGAGAAAGGATTGTCATGAAAATCATCTATGATAGAGGAAGCCTGAAGCAGCTACTTGAACCACATTACATTGTTTCCGAAAAGGAATACTTAGGTAAAGCGAGCTCAGCCTTTCATTCAACTAAGCTGATAAATTATAGGCGACGCTGTGAATATCCCAAAGCCGGAGGAGATTCCGAACATTAATCTTCAAGTTATGAACTACCACAAGCCAATGCTAGGCACATATCACTGCAAGTATATGGTAGTTGATCGCAAGTATGCTGTTTTGCAGAGCAACAACATCCAGGATAATGATAATATGGAGATGATGATCCAACTGGAAGGTCCAATCGTCGATTCGCTGTACGACATGGCTCTCATCTCCTGGCACAAAGCGCTGGAACCTCCATTGCCAAGTTACAATTCTCCAGCTGCTCGAGGTGGAATTGGCTCTTTCGGGGAAACGAGCCACCATGAAATGTTTCATCAAGCTGGCATTCAGGCAAATGCCATTTCAGAGGCTCAGGCCAACAGTTCTAGCCAGCTAGAAGCGGTCGACGCGAGAGCAATCCACTCTAAGCACTTGATCCCAGGAGAAAACAATGGGCTACTCGAGGGGCAACGGTTAGCGAACCTTTCTAATGATGCTTCTTACGACCCTTCGCCAGCACGAAATGCCATTGAGCATGCAATTGACGCCCCGCATTTGCCTCCACTTGACGACGTTAATATCAAGGGCGCTTCCTCGGGATTAAACAACGAGCAAGAAAGGTTCGGCAGGGCTCCAGTAACTAACGCTTACTTGTGTTCTGGATCCTCTTCTCTCCCAAGCTCCATTATCAGCCAGCCTCCACAAGGCAAGCCTCTCCTGGAGCATTTGTCAACTGACTCTCATTATGACATTGATATTGCTGGTGAGGTAGCCCGTGTACAGCAATCAGTATCCCCAAACGACAACTTGACTCGCTTGGAGGCTACAGTCGCCCACTTGAACCACACCAAGAACAAGGACTTCCCTCCTTCAATCAAGGAAATTCCCGCTGGTGATGAGTTTACCCCTTACATACCTCATGCAGTGCATGAGCCATTCCCAATCGCAATGGTTAATAGGCCGCCATACGGAACCCCCAATAACAACGACGTGTTTACGCCACAGAATGAGGCGTGGCTGGCTGGATTACGATACGCGAAAAAGAACGTGTACATTCAAAGCCCGACACTAAACGCAGAGCCAATACTCAAGGAGATATTAAACGCATGTGAGCGAGGCGTTGATGTTTTTGCATTCATTTGCATTGGTTATAATGATGCTGTAAGATCTCCCAAATCGGACGACTATATGCTGACTGATACAGGGTGAACTTCTGCCGATGCAAGGGGGTACCAATGAGATGATCGCACATGCATTGCACCAATCGCTCTCGCCAGAGGGGTTGAAGCATCTGCATTATCACTTCTACGCTGGCGCCGACCAGACGCGGCCAATTCTTGCCAAGGCCAAGAAGCGGAGCTGTCACGTCAAGCTGATGATCATCGATGAGGAGATAGGAATTCAAGGAAATGGAAACCAGGACTCGCAGAGTTGGTACCACAGTCAAGAGATTAATGTCATGCTCCAGAGTAAAGAAGTTTGTGGTAATTGGATTGATGGTCTGAGGAGATGCCAAAGAACGGGAATATATGGAAAGGTCGACGACGATGGTGTGTGGAGAGATGCGGAGGGGAAGGAGGTTGAAGGCGCGATCGGCACCGACCCAGGCAAGTTCAGTTGGTTCAAAGGGATTGCAGGAGCAGTCCGCAGGGTAAGGGGCGCTGGGGATTTTTGAGTAAAGAGACAAGAGACAGGTGGCATGGTGAAATCAGGTCGAGATCAATGTTCAGATAGTCTCGGACGATGGACGGTTGACGAAGACCATATCCTGATTGGCTGGGCGAAGCCGTTCTTCAAGGCTGGCGACATCCTTGGCAAGTCCATCCGGACTTTAGACCAAACTAAAGAGCTCATGGAGAAGGCAGGGTTCACAAATGTGGTGCAACGGAACTTAAAGTTCCCATTGGAGCATGGAGTAGTGACCCTAAATTGAAGGAGGTGGGAAGGTGGAGCCTGCTGTTCTGTCTATCGGGGATGGAGAGCTGGGCGATGTACATGTTGACAGCGGTATTGCAGTGGAAGCTGGAAGATGTACAGGTGTACTTGGCGCAGCTAAAGGCGGCATTGCTAGACAGGAAGAATCATGGACATTATGTGGTGTAAGTTGTCCGTCACGATAAAGGGATCACGCTAACAGCAGAATATAGTGGCGTTGTATATGGCCAGAAGCCGCTGCACAGCGACTATTGAGGATGGTATTCTACAAGATGGGGGGGATTATTGCTTAAGGACCGTTATTTGGAGACTGATAGAAAGTAGCAAATGGACATATATGTGGCTACTATATTTATCTTATTGGCTTGGGTAGTTCCCCTTATGACACCTGTTCTCCTTCGCATCTATGCTTTTTTTTTTGGTGCTCCATTGTTGCAAATTCACAGCCTATTCCTTTCATTCCGAAGTAATTATTCGTACTAATCGCGATCGTAACTGGATGCGTCTTGGTCGGTTCGTATGACTATTCCGTTAAAAGTCTGGCCTCTGTCCCGCTATACTTTGTTGTGGAGGCACCACGAGTAGCGCTTGAACGCCCAGCTCCTTATTCTCTTGCTAGTCGTGATACCCTTGCCTGCAAAGCATGCCATAATTGAGGCATCCTCGGCAATTCCTTGTCGGATTATACTTCGGACGAGGCCGTTCAGGCCTCCAGTTCGTTGAAGTAGGCACTTATCCTCAGGGCTAACTCCCAACTAACATACATAAGGCTCAGGTCGCCTTCATCCTTCCCATTCCTATTAGCCTCCAGACCCCGAATCTTTTCTCCCACACCTTTCAGTGTCTCGTCAATCTTCGACTCTTTGGCGTTCGTCAACGTCACCCCGGAAATTAGCAAGTCTTCCAGCGCAGACAGTTCTTGGAATACCACACTCCAGCCCTTCTCATCGTTGACGGCAATGTTACCTTGAATCACGACCGCATCAAGATACGCCGCAGACTTCGCAAGCTGCTTCGCTATCCAGTCAGATGGCGATGCGGAGTATTTGAGGTTTGCTGGTGGTGCGGATTTCAGAAGGAATATTGAGTGGGTCGTGGGCACGGCTTCGCCCTCACGACGTCTGGCATCGACCTGGAGTAAATAGCTCAGGCCACTCCCGAGCTTGTCGACTAGACCCCAGATACGTTCTGCCTGGGCCACGTCGACTTTCTGGCGGTTGATTCCAGTCTCATCGAGGCGTTCAACGGCCTTGAGGAGGGCAACCATTACTTTGTCTATTTTGGTTTCTCGAATTCTGACAGCCTGGATCTTGTGTTCCTTTAGGTAATTTTCGAGACTCCGTAGCTGCTTCTCCGCTTCTGCCCACCTCTCTCCCGGGATATCATTTAATGCCTTACCACCCTGTGATTGCAATAACGAGCTAGATAAACTCCGAGAATATTCGTGAAGCTCGAATTCTTGAGCTGCCTCAATGGGGTGTTGTATCTCCCATTCTGTCCGCTTCCCCATGTTTGCCAGTAGCACCTGACATGATCCACTGATCGTGGAAGCCAGCTTAGCGGATCGTTCGGCCGCTTCAACCTTTTCTACTACTTGCAAAGAGACTAACTTTTGTTTCTCTTCGGGAGAATGCAGCGCAGATATGGCCTGTTGAAGGTCTTTTGCCCAGGCCCGAATCCATTCGGTGATGGTAGAGAAGTACTCCGCGGCATCCTTGATATCCGAAGGAGTATCATGGACGGATGAAATGTTCTTCGCAGTGCTCTGGAGCAAAGACTCGACCGAGGCCCAGGATGAAGCGGAGATGGTCTCTAGGCCTGGGGAGAGGATACGCTGGATGCCAGCGCAGATGAGTTTTAGGGAAATGCTTTTTAAGCCATCCACGTGGCTTTCGTTGAGATTCATGAGCTCAACCTCTTTAGATAGATCATCGGTATCTTGAGACATTGTAGTAGTACTGCCTGTGCACTGCGTCAGTCTTCTTTTGGCTGATGGCGTCAGAACAAAAATTTCTTGATGAGGAGAATAGTCGTCGGGCCATACCGAGATCCACAATTTAAACCCGATAGAAGTGACAAACAGATGGAAAGTTTTACAAATGGGATCCGAAGTTGATCGTTGAAGTAATTATGATTAGGTTGAACGCTGGCTCGATTTACAAATAAAGTAACTTGAATAAAATTTAACTATTTACCTTGGTATTAGAAAAATTAAAGATAATTTGCAGTGTCGAAGCCAAATCTAGAAGCAGCCCACCCATCCAATACGGCCAACCGTACAAAATTGAATTTAGTCTATTTATTATATTAGCTATCTACATGGATTAATTAGACACTAATATATGTATAACCTGCTTCAGATGTAGGACTACAACTGATGTTTCCGAAAAATATGTTAATATCACGTGACTACGATACTAAGGCGGTGAGAGCTCCCTTGTAACCTTATGTCTTAGCCTACTGGCAGAAACCTTGGAGCGACGGCCTCACTTGTGGGGAACGACGACAACCTCACCAAATAACACTGACAATGAAATAATACCGGCCGCCCATTAATGCTTCCATATACCAATGAGTGCGCAAGCCTCATTGCGCCGGGGCGCTGCGGCTCGCCCCTCATCAATTCCGCCCCACCGCCCCAGTAACGATAACGACCCCGTCCCAAGCGCGGCGGCCAATCCGCCTAAGACGACTGCTCCTAGCCATAATGAAGCACCCATCGAGAGGCAGTGCGTGCTATGGGTCCATGATGAGAAGTTTTCGAAAGAAGAAGTTATCTTCAATCACACTCTCTTGCCTGCCGGGCGCTACAAGCTAGGGCAGTTGATGGCCATTGTGCCGCTCAAGAACGATGCCTTGGATAAGAAACCCGGAAGCTTGGCGGCGAGCCAACAATTGGATGCCAGCATGGCAGACATGCGGTCGAGCAAGGGAAGCCTGGATACCCATGATGATGCCGAGAAGCAGTACCTCTTTACACTGGGCGAGATGAACCAGGAGACCGCATCAAAACACCCCAATCTGGAAATATCAGTGGCCAAACATGTCGCCGATGTATTTGGATTCAAGCATAGATCCAATGTTTTGGTTACGACGACAACCGCTGCCATTACAACAGCTTCGCATGTCGAAATGTCCTTCAAAGACGAATACCTGTCGAGATCTGATATGTGGCGACTCACCCTTGCGAAGTTGAGCAACAAGACGGTGTATAAAGGACAAAAGCTTGTATTTATGGGCACAATTAAGGCACAGATAACATCGGTGTATGTTTCGGGGAGAAAAGTTCAGTCGGCGTTCTTTTCGACAAATACAAAACCGATCTTCAGGAGCGAATCCGCTCGATATGTATTATTTATTCAGATGTCGAAAGAAATGTGGGATTTCGATTCGGAAGGATCCGGAGAGATTGTGTTTACAAAAGTTGTCAATGGATTTTTGCCGGCACTGTTCAAGAGGTGGGTGGCGCTCAAGGCAAAACACCTTGTTAGCATTGTTCTGTTTACCCGCGTGGAGTATGATATGGGCCTTACCAATGACATGGAAGGGAGCGGCGACTCATACTATACCGGATATTTTACCACTGGATCTAGAAAGCCATACAAGGATTTCTATCGGGTTGTCGTGAGCGAAATGGCAAGTGGGGAATGGACGACAATCTTATACCAGCTAAAGGTCGAATTCCACTTCTTTCGCCACGATATCTCAATGTTTCGACTCAACAAGTATGGCTCGAAGCAACCGACTAGAGATTTCTCCATGGGCTCGGTTCCTGGTACACGAGTGGAAGCAGAACCGACATTCGCCGTCCATGGAAATCTGTTGGAAGCAATAAATCTTGCATCCTCTCAATTCTCTTCTGACTACATCGACCGCGACCTTATCCGAACAGGGATATCTATAGTCATCATCACGCCCTGTGCGGG
Source organism: Pseudogymnoascus destructans (assembly GCF_001641265.1). Classification (NCBI taxonomy): domain Eukaryota; kingdom Fungi; phylum Ascomycota; class Leotiomycetes; order Thelebolales; family Thelebolaceae; genus Pseudogymnoascus; species Pseudogymnoascus destructans. The sequence goes on along the minus strand of NW_020167538.1, from coordinate 791,715 downwards.
ATTGTTTGAAGTGGACTATGAGAAACTGAAAGCAACGACAGACTCTTTGATAGGTAGCGGCATCGCCATCGATCTCGTCTGTCTTCCCAAGATTCCTTTGCATTCAGTCCCTCTATTGCGCTATCGCAATCCTCTGTTTGATGTATACCAGGAATCACTCCGATTGAAGGACATAGGCAGTGAGAGCAGTACCCCGCGGCAAAGCACCACAACCTTTGGTAGCTTCAACACGCTGCAAGAATCCTTGTCTCCTTCAAAGGCGTCGGAACTCCAACAACGCCTCAGTACCCTTGCGCCTCAAAATGCCCCCGAAGAATGGAATTATGCTATTCCACACTGGCTGGACGTCTCCTTTTGGACAGGAGCAAGCCAAGAACTGTTGGCAAAGCAGGGTCGTAAAATATCAAAAGCATACCGCCGCAAAGGTATTGTGAAGTCTAGGAAGAATTTTCAGATCAGATGCAAGATGTACGAAATAGAAATGCTTGGCCATGTGGAAAATACTGAGATATCTGTTCTACCTCTGCCAGATCGTATCCGCCAACTGGGGCGAAGCGAAGGCGACGAACCTAGCATTGTGAAGGCACCAAGAAAGCCATTTTCTGGAATTGGATATCCATTGTATGGACCAACAAGGCCAGTTGTTGACAAGAAATCTACGGCAGGTGAGAGGGACTTTTTTGAGTTACTCGAAGCCTTTGACGAGAAAGCTGCAGTCGTCTCCAAGCCAGGGCGTATTAAGATAGTATCACCAAATCTTGATGTGAAAAAATATCCCAAGCTGTCATATGAGACCCATGAAAAAAAGAAGAGCATCGATGGCAAGATATCTGCACCACTGCCACACCGCGAGGTACCACAGTCGCAAAATCAAAACCTGACAGTCCCAGGGACAAATAACAATGGGCCACTGAGCACAACTTCGCGCAAAACCAGCGTATCAAGCACAAACTCCCAGGCAACCTCGCACGCTAGCCTCCTTGCACGCCCGTTCAAAGTCTCTCGGCAGATTAGTTTTGGATTTCGAGGCTTTGGGATAGCTGCCCCCAAAGCTGCTGTTGCCGAAGTGCACACTGAGCATGCCAACGCAGCCAGGCTCACAAGCCAATCCCAAATATCAACACCGCAGAAAGATAGCTCTTCCGCAATGGCTAGCCATTTGACATCATCTTCTCGGTTCGATAGGACGAGCAACCGGCCCGCTTCATCCCGAGGAAGTATAAGGTCAAAAGAATCTGACCGCAATGACAATGCCGACGATACGAACAAGTTCACTAGCCGGCCGATTGCCATCAAGAGCCCATTTTCGGGCTTTGAGGCAAACCCCCAATCACAGGCCAGGTCGATTTTGGGATCGTTGTATGGAGGAGGAGAGGTCAGGGATGACGACGACCTGCCAACACTACAGAAACTACTATCTAACGACACTATACGAACTTCAAAATCGAAGTTGTTGGCAGGACCAGCAACAGATTTCGCGTCTCTCCCACAGACAGTAGCGCTCTCTCCATGGCTGAATGTTCTCAACCCATCAAACCCAACGGCTGCCGACAATGACGCAAGCCAATATAAACGATGGCAGCATATATTTCCTGGTCCTGTTGTCACAAAGGCGATGAAGTGGAAATCCCTGTGTTCGCCGGCATCAGTGCCGCTTACCACCGAATACTTCCCGACCAAAGTCCAACTTGATACAGAATTCCAGCAGAAGCCATATAATATATCCCAAAATACAGACGAAGATATGCTCGAAGTGCCGAAGACAAGAGGAGAATTTCTGAGAGAGCTCGTTGCATTGCGACTTTCACATGGGTTTCAGATCGTCGTCGGCACCGCCGTTGCCGAAGCCTTTGGACAGAAGGCATTGAAGATTGCAAACGCATTTGAGGACGATCATATTGCCGAGGATGGCACGAGCATATTTTTGTCCATGGGGAATATCATCCACCAACTTTCGTGCGTCAACGGAACCGAAGTCGAAGTAAACATGTTTACAAGGAAATCGGCCACGTTTTTACATAATGAGAATACCGAGACTCAATACCATAAGCCCGCGATACGGACATACTTCGACTCCGATTACGCCTGTCGCGATGTTGCTCTACAAAAACCACTTCCTGAATACAATTGGAATTATGTAGATTCGTTTATTGCGGGTCATAATGAGGATATAACCGATAATCTACGATACTGGAGAGCAAGATTTGTCCTTATTCCTGTGGAACGTCCAGCCTTCCTTCATAGACCCAAGGGCGAAGACACAGAAGAAGAAATTCGATTGGAGGGCATCAAAGCCTTGACACAGATGTGGCAAAGACATCGTTACACTCCGCCATCTGAGCGTATATTCAAAAATCTGTCTAGTCAACGGGTGAAAGATCCAAACCCACTCGATATTTGGTATCAGACACAGGATGCTTCGGTTGTTATCGCGGCTGAGCTTGAGACTTTACCAATATTAGAGACTGGAGAGGCACAAATTAAGCGTGGCCAGCTTCTTTCTGAAACAGAGCGTTTCAAGAAATCGAATTTGAATATCGCAATGCTGGCAGAAGCTATTCAGGCTCCCGTGGAAAAGGGCGGAGTCAGAATGCAGAACAGAAGGTGGCATTTCAGATTGCATTATAATTGCTTTATCGGATCTGATATGACAACTTGGCTTTTGGAGAATATCGAAGATATCGAAACCCGCGAAGAAGCCATTGAATTCGGCAATATGTTGATGGTTGACGATGAAGAAAGGCGCTTGAACGCGGACTGCAAAGAGAAAGAGAAAGACTTTGGAATATTTGTCCACGTTGAAAAGCGCCACCCCTTCCGTGACGGCCAATACTTTTACCAAGTTGTTGGTGAACACGCGAAACCCCGGCCGGAGACACGCACAGGCTGGCCATTTGGGCCCCGTCGCAGAGATACCAAAGATCCTAAAGATATATCGGTTCCAACAACTCCCATGGCCATGGCCGAGAACGCCCCCAAAGAGTCTCCCAGGCCGGAGACGACTCGATCCAACTCTATTGGCGACGAAAACAAGTCGATAGACTCTGGCACAGAACCGCCTACTCCAACTGCTCGTAAACCCAAGGTTTCCCTCAGTAATGTCATGAAGTATGATGTTGACCCGCGCAAACGCTCGTATCGCCCTGAGCGCATCAATCTGCATTATGATCGGATCCACAATCCCGATAATTGCTATCACATACGCCTTGACTGGATGAATGTCACTGCGAAGCTCATCGAGGACGCCATCGCTTCATGGACTCTCACAGCTGACCGTTATGGACTACGGCTCGTCGAAGCTCCCATAGCAGAAGCCTGCACCATCTCAAGCAGCCACCCATTTCGCGCACCTTACAGGCTCAAACTCGCCCTCCCACCCCCAGAAAAACAACCACCTACTGACTTTGACGCCACCAGCCTCGCCCCCATATCCAGGCCACAGAAGCACTACTTCCAAAAAGCGATCATGAAGAAGTTCAACTTCGTCCTCGACACCGAGGCCGCAACCAACTTCCCCACAAACGTCGAGGTAATCTACAGCTGGGGCAAGCCGGACTACGCCTACTCGCAGTACATCCACCGCTCCGGTACCGGCTTCGCCCAAATCAGCGACGAAGGCGATTTCCTCCTGACCAGCAACAAGATGTTCAACAGCCGCACCCACATCGTCCGCGACAGCGACCGCTTCGTGCCCCCACCCAGCCAACAAACACCCATCAGCAGCCCCATGCTGCGCGCCACCATGGCCAGCCCCGGCCTGAAGCCAATCGCCGCGGTGCCGACTTTCGCTGCGAAGGAGAAGCAGGGCCCAGATGTCGCGATTAAGGACGACATGGACCGCTTCTGTAATGACGTCGAGGGACTGCGCCGCTTCTATGCTGAGGTATGGGAGAAAGCCACGACATCGGCTGTGATGCCTACGCCGCCTGTCTTCAAGGCTGGGGCGGCTGGCGCGCGCGAGGCGGCGGCGATGGCAGCGGGTCTGGTGGTTGATGATGCGAATATTCCCGTGCTGGGACTCGGGCCGGGATTGACGTGGATGGGTGGGAATAATGGGCCTATAGGGAGTTTTATGGATGCGAGGGGGGAGTTGAGGGAGGGGTGGGGAAGCTTTAGGGATGCGGGAGGATTTGGGAGTTTGAGGACGCCGTCTTTTAGGAGGGGGAGTGAGCATGCGAGTGATTCGGGCAGTGGGAGTAATGCGCCTATGGGAGGGGAGACGGCGGGTGGATAAGGGGTGGGGGGATTGGGGGATGTAATTTACTGGCGTGATTGGGTATTTAGTGATTATTTAGTCGATAATGTACGGGAAGCAAAGCTTCCGTTCGTGAAAATTCGCCAACAGCTGTGTTCTATTTTTATTTGGTGTCTGAAGACGGATCCTGGTATAGTTTATGTGAAATGTCAATTTTTTTTTAAAAAAAGTGGGAAATTATGATTATAAAGATATACGGGCTATTAATCAGTGTGCGGCGAATCATCCGCCGAATCATTCATATTTTTGAAGTATTCGCCGAATCATGACTCGAATCTGATTCGAGTCATGATTCGAATCTTTGAGGCTGAAATAGAGTGTATGGAATATTGAAAACTACGAAAAAAATCTAACTATGCCTAACCCATATCTCCACTTATATCTTCTGTTGAATCCTCGGCCCGGAAGCAGGGATCAGGGCCCTGATACCGAAGCTGTGTCAGCCAGCTTCGTGATCCTCCGGATCCTGGATCTTCCGATTCTAAAGCTTCGATTCTGAAGCTCCAGGGAACGAACTGTAACCAGGAGGGTTTTAGGATCCGAACCACGAATAGGCACACCCGTAACAGTATATATAGTACTTAGAATAGCTTCAATTATAAAAAACATGCATTATAAAATTATCACTTCGGGCCCTACTGCTTCGTGACTGTATTTTCGGCTTATATTCTCTACCTACTGCCCTACGGATATTGTCCAACATCTTCAATATCCTCATCGTCAACAATTACCCCCCAATCCCGTAGACATAGTAAGTATCTGATTGTTGAAGGTAATAGTCTATTCCTTTTCTTCGTAACGATGTCGGCTCCTTGGCTAAAGACTCGTTCTGACGCTGCTGATGTTGCTGGAATTGCTAAATAGTCTCGAGCTATTTGTGCAATTGTTGGATACTGATACTGCTTTGCTTGCCAATATTTGAGAACATTAGTATCAGGCTTATCAACTCCTGGTTTATTAAGCCACTGTCTCCATTCAACCTCTTGGAGTATAGGATTTCGATGCTTAAACATCTCATCCTCAGAGTCTACTTCTCGAGGTATATCCTCACTCCCGTTATCAAGTCTAGCATCCATTTCCTCTGCTTGAATGTCATTGTCCCGTGCTTTATACTTGTTATAACAAGCTGCAAACTGTGCTCTTGCTCGCTCTTTGCTTGTGTTATAAAAGCTTTCTGGTAAATAGAAGTCAAATATACTAAAATTAAACCGAGGATCGCATATTGTTGCAACTGTTAAATGGCTTGACTGTTGGCTTGTTGCAAGTGAGAAATAGTCGTCTAATTTGTTAAATGCAGCAGTACAAGCTTCGTTGATAGATATATGCTTTACAGTCTTCTTCATCTTCTTAATTTTATCCATTAGTCGTAGATAATATGGAACACAGTAGTTAAGTGTTGGATACCCATCTGCTTGCACCTTTTCTGAGATACGCTTTTAATCTAAAAAGCTATATATTGAGGACGACGACAAGCCTTCACCGCTAGCAGTGTTGCCCGAGTACTACTCGAGGAATTACTCGAGTAGTACTCGACTCGAAGAAATCTGAACTACTCGAGTAGTACTCGAGTAGTTGCCAAGACAAATCTTAGTTTTGATGGGTTTCAGGTTGCGGTGCTGTTTGTGACGGTGTTGTTGGTGAATTATTTGATCTCGTGAGTGCAGAAGCCCCCTTGTTTTGGAACGAATGCTAATTGAGTTATAGAGATGGAAAGTCGCATTGGCTTGAGGGCATCATGCTTAACTGCCTTTATGTCATTATCGCAGTAACGTAAGTTCTCACTGCACTCATTCATATGAATTATCCACTAACATTCCACAGCGCCTGGTTCTACCCCAAGGTCGAAGGCCTAGCCTAGAGGAACCAAAAAACCCCCCTCTCGACTTTCAAAATACGTTCCGCCTACCCACGGCCGTCATTCATTCCGTCTTCCTCGACCATACTTTCATTTTAATAACACACGCGCTATCGAATGTCAGAACGGCAATAGAGCTCAGATCAAACCAACCTGCTTGTTTGTATATTTTTCTTTTTCCAATCGGTATATATACCCACCGCCACCCGGACTGTTTTCATATGTTGGGCGGTTGAGATCCTTAGTTATAGAATTTTGCGTGTGCGAAAGACATGGAGTTCTTAAATAGTTGTCTGTAATATGAACTACTAAAATTGATCACTGAGAGTCATGGTGAAGAGGCATACTATGTCAAGAAATCCAGCAGGCCCTTACAGTTCTAATAATACTATATAATATAGCACGGCTATTATAAGACCTACTGTTTTATTGACGACCTACGCTGGATAACCGAATAAGTTTCCGAGATCAAAACACAGGCGCCCACCCAATCTTGTCTATGCGACCAAAGCAGTAGGACTGCCAAAGAAAGACATGGAGTCAGGGAATTTGTGCCTCGACAAGTCGGACAAAGATCACGGTAGGTAGGCAGCACCACGTTCAGCGCTGATCGCAGTCCCGTTGTTTCCGTTGTTGTTGCGGCTCTGTTGTTGTTGGGGTCTTCTTGCTGTCGTGGGGCTCTTGCTGTCGCGGCTCTGCTGCTGTTGTCGCTGCAATTACGAGGATCGGTTATCAGCTCTTCACACTCGGAGCAGCTTTCCTTTCCACATCTATCGCAGACGAGTTGGTCGGGTCCCTAGATTCTTTCTACTGCATCCTTTCTGTGCCACGACCCCATCTTTCTCCGGACGAGGTTCCTATGCGAGTTGCTGTTCAGATCACAAGTGCCTAACTTCTGGTGGAAAGTGAGCCCCAAGAACAGCTTACCGATATATGCATTATGTAGAGGAGAGTGTTAGTTGCAACATTCGTATAGTCGAAACATTGGTGTATTAGGCCCCGTGTAGGTTTCTCGACAATTTATACATATCAATTTGAAATTTATTATCACCCCCCTCTACCTCGCCAACTTCTTCTTAACACTCTCCACCAACTTCCCCAACCCCTCCCCACTCCCCTTCTCCCTCCTCCTCTTCTTCCCCACAACCATCCCCCCCCCCCTCCTCCCCCTCATCACCCTTCCTCTTCCTCCTCCCCTCCTCCAACAACTTCTTCATCCCCTCCGTCGCCTTATACTTCGGATTACTCGTATCAATCGCAAACTCATGGCTCTCAAACAGCGCCCCGAAACGTGGGTCCGCAACATCCATCTCGAACCCCTTCTGCAGCGCTCCCTTGCGGTCCTCCACCTCACCAGTCTTCCCCTTGCGTCCGCGCTTGCCACCACGCTTCGCGGCCTTCTCAGCACGCGCAATCTCGTTGATATCGAAGTGCTCCCTAGATCCACCCTCATCGAGGCCCTCAGTCATGATAAGCTCGAGCTCCTTCTTCTGCTCGTCTGCGGCATCTTGAAGGGCCTTCTTCTCAGCATGTTTCTTCGCCCGCGCCGCCTTGCGGAGGTCAGACGCTGCCTTAGACTTCACCTTATCGTCCGTTGCGAAGAAGGGGTCGTCGAAGCCTAGGTCCGCCTCCGGCTCAGCCACCACCTCCTCTGCCACCTCGACCTCGGCATCGACATCGCGGCCCTCGCGCGTAGCCTTAGCCTTCTCCTTCCTGCGCGCCTTACGCTCCTTCTCCTTACGGATATACGCCTCCGCAGTCGTCTCCTCGATAATCGGTTTATTCAAAAACACACCCCCATCACCCTTATCTGTCGTCGACAGACCAGCCGTAAAGGTAATCTGCATATCCCCCACCGGTCCCTCGACCTTCTTCGACTTCATCGGCTCCGCCGACAACCCCAGCGCAGCGCGCATCTTCTGCCTAGCCGCCTCCTTCTTCGTCAACCTCGGCACATCATCCGCCACCACCTCCTCCTCATTTTCCCCCTCGCTCTCCGAGCTATCACTTCCAAGATACGCACGGAGGTCATTCTCCCCAATCTCCGCCCTGGAGCCGCTAAACGCCTTATTCAGCGTGTCCTTGCGACTCACATCGTCCGCGTCCCACGTCAGCTTCACCTTGGAGTGCTGCAGCGCGTCAGTCACGAAGTCAGTGGGTCTGTATCCCTCCGGCACGGCGGAGCACTCGTCGCGGGGGACGTCGTCGAACTCGGTGTCGTCGGGCACGAAGCGGAGGTCGAAGAAGTTCGCAGAGGTAAGGTACTCTGTTCCGTCTGTGGCTTCGTACACGCGGTGCGCGACCTGTGGATCTGAGAATGTGATGACGGCGTAGAAATAGCGTAGCCGCTCGAGCTGGTACTGTCTCAGTGCGCCGGAGTCGAATTCCTCTCCATCATCAGGCTTGAGAAGGTCCTGCTTAATCCTCTCCTCATCCTCAGTATCCTCCTCCGAATCCCTCTCTTCCTCCTCCTCAGCCTTCTGCCTTGCGAAAATCTCTCTCGGCGGCCCCTCCATCTCCTCCCTCTCCATGCGCTCCTTCCCATACTCGCTCTTATACACGGCCAGATGCTCAATGCGCCCGGCTCCTGACACAAAGCTCGAGAAGACAGAGTACAAGTCCACCGCACGGATATTATCCCAGTCTAGATTTACCACCGCGATTCGTTTCGACACCACCCCCATTGGCACCGCCGTCTGCTCCGCCTGCAGATCAGGGAACGCCCCGGTCTCATCAACGGCAGTCTCCTCGTCCTCCTCAATCTCCGATTCCTCCTCTTCTTCAGACGACGAAAAGCCCCCGCCAAGCGCGGGATCGTACCCCCCCTCCGCGCGACGCAACTCCTTCTCTACCACCGTATCATCCTCGACCTCCACCCCGTCTTCGGCAGCGCACTCCTCCTCCTCCTCCTCCTCTTCAGGCTGATACAGTCTCCGCAACGCCTTCTTCTTCCCACTACTGCTTATCTTCCTCCCATACCGGTCGACAGTCGCTGTGTTGGAGAAGTCGTCATCCTCGAGCATGCGCGAGAAGCGCTTGTCGATCTTGGTGTGGGTGTGTTTTTTGGAGGGGAGGCGGAAGCGGGGGTCTGTCGCGAAGGCGGCGAAGCGGGGGTCAGTGATTGTGTCGCTCGGCACGGAGGATTTGGCGCCTTTGGCGCCCTTGGAGGTTTTAGGTTTCACCATTTTTGGGGAGGTGTGTTTTGGTGGATTGGGGGACGGCTTCGAGGTTTGGAAAGTTTGGGATGGGGACTTTTTCTGCCGGGGCGGTGTGGGTTGATTATGTGGTTAGTCAGCAGATTGATTGGTTGGTAGCTTATCTGCTGGTGTGGAACTCGTTAAGTTATCACTTTGACAGATGCAGGAACAACGAAGAAAATAAAGGGCGCCAAAACATACTTCCAATTAAGTGTTTACAGTAATGGAGAAAAAATTCCTTAAGACTATACCTAATTTTGCCACTGATAGTGTTTGCCGAGTATTGAGATGTACACCAAATGGTGCGCGCCGTTTATTGAACGGCTTGGGCCTGTTCAACATCACTCCATTCACAGGACGAGGGCACGCAATATAGATGCCGCAATATATGCAGCAGCGCATCGTCATTCAGATAGCCAATATAAATATCACAGGTTGATGAGGATCCAATTCTCAATTCTCGAAGCTTGATCTGTCTACTTTGTGAGACTTCCTGTAACGGATGCCGCCGTTACAGTACATGTGGTATATAAAGCGTGTTACGCGTTTTCCGGGCGAGCCGGAATTAGGCTGCGCACTGGGTACTCACGAGTCGAGTAGTAGAATTTTTACTCACCCAGCTGAGTTACTCGCTCATGTCCCGAGTATTGTTGAATGAGGATTACTCACTTGCTGAGTACCTAGTATGGGTCTTGGCAACTCAGTTATATCACGTGTTGATTAGCCATTACTTACCTAAGTAGATCAATGAAGTCGCACCCCGTTTTTAACATACCTATGTTAAAAACGGGGTGCGACTTCATTGATCAAGACGCCATAACTCCAACTCCATTCCCATATTGTTGATGTCCTATTCCACACTATAACCTTTGGCCTTTAGGTACCAGGTTACCAGATGGTTGCCAGAACTCATCTGACCTTCATTCCTGGGTGAGAGACATTTCCATCGATTAAGCCCACAGCTTAAACATCATATCCTGCAAACGCCGAACCAATATCATACCCTTTGCCTGAATTGTCACTCTCTTCGCATGAATAGCGAGGAGGTTTGTCACTATAACTGTTAGTATGTCCCTGTCACTATGTTTAAACATCATACTCTCAAATTCTCGAATGAGGAAGCATTCAGCAGCTTCCTAAAGAGCTAGGATAGCAGATTGCTGGAAGCGAAGATTGGACTTGAAGTCTTCTGTGATTTCCCTAACAAGACGCTGGAATGGGAGCTAGTATCAAGTTGCTGTCTTCTGATATCGCGGAGAGCCTTGGTGCCTATATGTTTATTAGAGAGTTCTGGTAATCCTCTGGTAATCCTCTGGTAATCCTCTTACTAGACTTTGTGCAGCGCGTGGCCTTCTGAGCATGATTGTTGCTAGCTTGAGATGAGCAAACTGGAGCTTTTCTTGCTGTGCCCACAGCCTTTTCCTGTCCCTTTCCGCCAAGCCCAGAGCCAGCCCGTAATCCAAGTGGCATCCTTGGTGCTATGCCGCCAGTTGATCTCCTAGCAGTTTGCTTGGTACGAGTCATTTGCTAATATCAAGGTGAGTTAGTAAAGTAAACACAAGATAAAGAAGTAGATCAAAAGATATGTGTACTTACAGTGAGTTTGTAGAAAGAATATTGCAGAAGAAGAGTATAGTAAAGAGGTAGAGGTTGAAAGGTATGTGTTTTATATGAAGGTGCGCATTGTGGTGTTGTTTTTGGAACAGTAATTCTTTGTAGGTGAATATTCCTTCACAAATATTTTTGTTTGCAACTTTAAAATAACCATGACCTTAGAACCACCTTCCTTGGTTACTCTCCAATCTACACATTCTTCTTCCCTTTTGAGCCTTTACCTCTTCACTAGGACTTCAACTAAGTTTATTATCTTGATTCTATAGCCAGAACTTCTGGAGATCTCTGCTAATCACGTGTTTAGTTAGTATGGCGAAACTCAAGGCACATGAAGAACTCTCCACTAATGCGAATACTATCAAAGCTCGCAACTGCGTCTCCAACCTTACTGAAGATGAGAAGGCTGTTCACTTAGCACTCAAGGCTGACCATGCTGATCTGAGCTACTACTTAAAGAAGTTATATAAGTCTGCAAAGTGTAAGGATGCCTCCTTACCTAGATACTCGAAGAACCCGCCTCAGAGCTGTTACGGTCACCACAAGCATGAAATCCGACTCGGTGTGGTTTCGGACCAGTAGAGGAGGACATAGCGAGTTACACTATAGTGGGGGACAGTAAGGGTGTAGGGTTCAGGGTCGATGCGGACCTGTTGCGGTGGAAGGTTCAGGGCTAGGGTTGGGATAACCGAGTCGGGCCCGTTTCGGGTACTTAAGGAAACAAACTTAACGGGGTTCCCCCTTCATCTTTTTTGTATCCTTCGTAGTAGACCTATAGGATAGCATCCTTTTAGCCTCCAACTCGCACTCTCATATGCTATTACTGTGAGCTGGGTGCCCTGTGTCATTACACAAAGTATATCGCTGCCTCTACTGAAGACAAGACACGTCTACAGAATGAATTGAAGGTTGAGCGTATTTGTGTTCGGTAAGTTCCTTCTGGTAATCTCTGGTAGCCTCAATCTAACTATAAACAGGACTGAGAAGGGTACCCATGCATCTTGCATTGCGAATCAGAAAGTCAAGAATATTAGCGCCTCTTCTTCTCCACAAGCCCCACCATCTACTCCGCCCAAACAACTTCTGTCTGAGCTTGCTGCATTTGAGGGTATCTCAAGTATTCCAATCGATGACAATCATAACAGCGAATGGGAGGATACTGAGGTTGAAGACGATTTGGAGTTGGAGCTTATGTTACAGCGCGAGATATTTTAAATGACGAGGCTGTTCTACCAGATGAGCTTTCCGATGAAGAGATCACTAGCACCCAGGCTCTCTTAACTCAAGCGCACATTGATGTATGCTACCTCATAATCTGGTAATCTTCTGGTGATACTAATAGTTGATAGGCCCATGAAGAGTCCAATTTCCGCAAGTGGCAACATTTCTGGGATAGCTGTATCCACTCATATACGAGAAAGGCTGGAAAGCTGAGAAAGAAGCCTGAGCGTCTCTTTGAGTATATGCCGTGGATTGATGTAGAGGAAGGGTACGTCTCTGATCATCCTAGCAATCTTCTGGCAATACTAATTGTTTATTATAGCACTTTTCACGAGGTTATCCCACCACATAAATATTTCTGTTTGTACGAGCAGGCAGTTTGGAAAGTGGGCCTAATTACCAGGACCTGTGCAGTGGTATCCAAAGTCTTACAATCTTGTCGACAATGGATGGTTGCAAATATCCACTCATAGTTCTAGCTTCAAAGAGGCGTTCTTACTTGTCTACTCTAAGAAGTTTGATAAGGAAAAGTGGGCTAAGGTATCAGCTGCACAGGATATGTTGTTCCTGGAGCTAGAGTAGAGGAGAACTTGAGTTGCTAAAGTTATAGCGCTGGAGTACCTTTCGCGTTGGAAAACCAGGTATTTAAGTACTTCATCGTAGCCAGACTTCTGGTAACCTTCTGATAATCGAGCAATTTGCCAAATGCCATCTCAATACTCAGAGTTGTTTGATTCTGACAGTATTCTCAGACTCTTTTCCGTCTTCTCAACGACTATCCTCATTAAATCAAGTCTGTAAGGACACAGGGCACCCAGCTCACAGTAATAGCATATGAGAGTGCGAGTCAGAGGCTAAACGGATGCTATCCTATAGGTCTACTACGAAGGATACAAAAAAGATGAAGAGAGGAACCCCCGTTGGGTCAATCTCCTTAAGTACCCGAAACGGGTCCGACTCAGCTAACCTGCCTTAACTCTTATCATGTGACCGTAACCTGCCCGACTCAGATCCTTTCCATCACTGAGGGACAGGCATCCTTACAAAGTCCCTGCAGGCCTTGAATATATTGGCAAGTTAAACCAATTCGTCAAATGGACTAAGGATACACACGATATATTCATTGAGTGGTGGAAGCTATCACGATGGTATGAACAACACTCAGATCATACTACAAAACTCCTTATGAAGATTGCATGGGATTCAACCAACTGGAGTTCTCAATACTGGAGAAGTTATCACCAAGGAGCAGACTGGCTTTCTGGAGAACCATGTGTTATTTGTACTTATTGTTCGAAGGCCCTTACGCATCCTGCAATCAAGTCTGCTGGCCCAAAGTCTATGGCAACACATCTTGCATCAGACATTTGCAAAAAGAAGTCACAGATGGGAAGGATAGTCTCTATCAAATGCGAATCAATCAAATGCAACCTCAACAAGTAAGGATTACCAGATTATTACCAGAATTATGTAGGTTAATACCTATAATAAGATCATATTCTCACACAAGAGACATTTTATGAACAAGTTCTATACACAGTTATCTTGACTCATAGCTCGTTCCGCTCAGTCGAGGATCCTCATCAAGACCCTATAAATACTTTAGGTATTAGTAGGTCTGGCCGGCCTCATCAAGCAAGGTGGAGGGATGTTCTTAAGCATATATAATAGATAATAGCGTTCTAATAATCTTCTGATAATCATGGTACTTAGATAGAGGAATATACATGATTCGTTCTCACAGCTTACTAGAGATGGCGAGAGTGATGCTAATAGATGTAATACTTTAACTTAACCATAAAACAGTATTAATCGTATGAGGGACTGTTCACATGATGCATAAATCTTACACGTGATAGCCGAGTACTCACCGGGTTTTTACAGAGTAACTGAGTATTGACCTCACTCACCGAGTCGAGTAAAAGGTTCAGCTACTCACCCAGCTGAGTAACCCACTGAGCGAGTGAGCCGAGTATTGAGCGAGTAGTGCGCAGCCTAGCGGTAATTATGCTAGGTAGGGAACTATGCGACCATGGAAAAGTGGAAGCATGGGAACGGGGCACGCATGGGAAAGTGGCAGGCATGCCTTAAAAAATTGTAGCCCAACTAAGAAACCACAACTGGACAAGCTGTTGAGGCTGGGTCGGCCTTCACTCGCATAATGGTATGAGATTTTCCAGTGTTAATACCAGTTAATACTTGCTTTGAAGTGTCGATTTACGACGTTGTCTTCATGTATTGTGCGCAACCGGTCCATCCAAGGGGTGTATTTAATATGCTATTAATACTGAAGACTCCTCTAGAGCGCAGATGACTTTTATTTCAACGCGCCCTTAACACGTTGTCTCCGTGATGAACCGATGAAGCCTTCTTGTCGGTTTAGGGGCCAGTGCGCCGTGCGTCGATTGCTTCAGGGATGAGACATTCTATTTTCAATGAGCTGCTTCCTCCACACTGCTGCATGGTGAATCGATCTCGCCAGCATTCCCCCCAACACTGTCTTGCAGATATGTGCTTCTCCCCGCGTTGTTTGCATGCACCCTTGGACCTTTTTGGTTTTTGAATCGGCCAATGCATGATGCTGCAACCGTGGGCTGCTGGTGATCCTGAACGAAGAAGGATCAGCTTCCCTCATCCCCCAGCCGTTGTTGGTTTGCAGGGGGATTGGTCTTGCGTTAGCATGATGGCAGAAGAATTGAGGGGTATATAAGGGCGTGCGATTCCCCAGAAGTTCAATCACAACCTCTGCAGTCTTCAAATCATCACTCATCTTCAAGCTTCTTACTTTTGTCTATATCTCCCATCACGCATATCAAGCCACCTGCCAACACTGTACGTTGATCATGGCTCCAACAGAGATGATTCACTGCTGCAGACGAAGTTAAAGCCGAAGACCCTCTAGAAAGGTTTCAGACGTACAAGACAGTCAATGAGGTGTAAGTCTTCCTGCCGCTGAGGCCTTCCCTTGGCTCACAAGATACTGGTGCAGTTGGGATGAAAAGGCGTGCAAGTATGTCATCGAGGAACAACACCAACCGGAAGAAAAAGTTGATGGACTGGATCAATACGTTTTCATAGAGCGCAGGCGTATTAGTTGGTATCTCCTCCCCACAAATAGTACCTGCCAACGGAAGTTTCCAGTCAAGAAAACCGAAGTGCCAGTGATCTATATTGACATCAAGTCGAAATTGCTCCGAGATACCTTGAGAGTTATACTTGCACAAGCTCCTGAGATTAGTCTCAACGAGGAAAGCCTCTCCGTAAGCATGCCCCATCCAACTATCACAATCGACTTTCTCACTTTTTCAAAAGGTCGAGCGAAATTTCCTCTTCCATTATCTCCCAGATCTCGAGGCGTCCCGTAAATGGAATCACGTTGATCCCCAGGACAGCATCATCCCGGAGCACATTGCCCTACTTATCAATCATATTCATTTATCCTACAAGGAGACGGAAGTACGGCTTGCCTCATTGCTGAAAACGGGAGAGATAACTTACGATTTACTCCCGTTTCTTTTCAAACCAAACGGATTGGTGTATACCACTTGTCGCGGGACCAAGAAACCAAGATGCATCAGATTCGAGTCTGGCGAAGCGAAAACAAGCACAACTGGAGTTGACTATTTCCACATCAAAGGAAAATACTTGGAATTTGACGGGAAGGTGCTTGGGAAAGCTCCAATCGAGACTGCCATTCTTGGGTTCTGCGGATCGAGAACTATCAACTCTCTCGAGGCATTCCCTCTCCAATACCACGAAGCAGAGGAGAGCATGAGAGAAACGCTTGTGAAATGCGGTCGCAAGTTTTGTTTCTCCCTAATCGGCACGCAACATCGACATTATAGAGGCAAGGCCTTTCAAATGAAGAAAAACAAACCCATTGAGATATTTATTAACAGCAGGATTATGGTTGATGCCGCAATGTTTCAGGAGCTCAATCCCAATTACACCAGGCCAAGCATCTTCAAGAGCACTAACAGTATCGATTTGTGGCTGTTTGGAGATACAACTTCTAGTAACAAGCTAGATGAATCGGCTATGGAGAGCAGTGTAAACCTTGATGCACTGACGGATGAAGATCTTCTAATTTGTAGCCCGACTGTGCTGGGCTTCAGTTTGAACGACAAATTATGGTGTAAGACTTGCGCACCTGCTGTGGCAACATTGCTGATCATGTACTAGTGGAATTTGCGGTGGCAGATATTTCGGGAATTTCGTGGAACGAGTCGCTCTTCAACCAACTGGCTATACCATACAAGTCAAAGAAGCTTATCGAAGCTCTAACCACGTCCCAGTCCAGTGGAAAAACTAAATATACGTTTGATGATTTTGTGGAGGGAAAAGGCCGTGGCTTGATTATGCTTCTCTAGTATGTCCACGGAAATGACGATCGATATATCCAAGGCTGACACGCTCGATAGTGGACCGCCAGGTGTTGGAAAGACAATGACTGCAGAAGGACTGTCGGAACACCTCGAAAGGCCTCTGTACACAGTAAGAACCTCCATGTTCAACCTGGCGCCCATTTGTGCTAACTAGGAGGTCTCTGCGGGAAACTTAAGCAAGGATGCGAAACTTCTCGAGGCGCAATTGTGTGAGATGTTTGAAGTTGCCGAAAAGTGGAAGGCTTTACTTCTCCTCGATGAAGCTGATGACTTTCTGTGCAAGCGCTCACACGACTCTAATCACAACTCTCTTGTCTCGGTCTTTTTACGGAAGCTTGAGTATTATAAGGGTATCATGTTACTTACCACGAACCGGGTCAGAGACTTTGATGAAGCAGTACAGAGCAGAATACACGTTGGTATTAAGTACAGTTTCTTAGGCGTTGATACGAGAAAAGCGATCTGGAGGAGCTTTCTCGAAACAAAAACAGAGACGGGGGATGCAGTGTACAGTGACAAGCAGTTGAACGTCCTGGCCAAGCACAGCCTCAACGGTAGACAGGCAAGTGTCCCTAGTACCGTCGAATGGGGTTCCTTTGCTAACACTGTCGCATAGATTAAGAACGCAGTGCGTTCAGCACATGCCATAGCAAGCAGCGATGGAACACACCTATGCTATTCTCACTTAGAGACCGTCCTCGAGGTTGGCAAGGAGTTTGAGAATGATTTCAGAGGTTCAGGAGAGATGGCAAACATGCTCTCCTACGCCTGATCTGTCAATTGATCGATCGAGGCTGCGTAGTTTATCTTAGTTGAATCGAGTATGGACTGTATTGTTTGATTGAAGTCATTAGTATTGCATAAAACAGCTGAAAGACCCCTCTGTCCACGTGCGAATGCCTCGATAATGATATGAATGCGTACGGCTGCAACAAATCAAAATATTCAGGACACGGCATGTGAATTCAGAAGACTCGGACAGAATATGGCAGGACAAGCCCGCCACTAAAGAGTGGACACTGTGATTGAAGTACTGCAAAACAACACAGGATACAGGGTTCAAGACCGCAGAGTGCAGTACTGTCTTTGCAGTGCTGCAATACAAGAAACAGAATACAGGCTTCAGGACTGCAGAGTGCAGTACGTCTTTGCAGTGCTGCAAGACAAGCTCATCGGGTGGTGTAGATACCATCAGGTAAAGGACCATCGGGTGGTTTACCATCAGATAAAGTGCACGTGGCACTATACTGTATTGGGCGGATCAAGGATGCGCACACTCCACCAGCGATGACGCAAGCTTGGGACATCAGAATTACCGTTTTCTAGGCGAACTATAAAATGCCAGCAACAACCCTACAACTATCTTGATCTAACCACAACCATTCGAATTACAAGAAACATCATATACTTTATCCCAACATGTGCAACGCACGGAAACGCCAAAGTCAGAATGCATCAAGAAGGAGGAGCACTTTAACCAACAAGGTATATGAGTATGGCGAATTATACGGTGCGGATGTTGCTTTGATCATCTATCAGAAGGGGCGTTATTACACTTATGTATCTCCTGGAAACTCATGTTTCCCACCATCCAAGAAAGAAATTGTAGGTTTACGCATGATTTCAATGGAATCTTACTGAGTAGTGTTAAGATGAATTCGTTTCCAATCCTTATAAATATGGTGCCGCATGGTGCTGACGCGACATATCAACGGAAACGCATTCCAGAAGATCCAGGGCAAGTGGGGAGTAGAGAGCAGTGGTGCGCAGATACGAATATTGCCACGGCGTCAAGTAGCGGGATGAGGCCCTAACCAATGACCGATGGCATCGACAACCTCTTCCCATCAAGTGGTCCGATGAACTCACTGGGCCAACATTGCAGGTTCATGCACGTAAATCAAATATGTTGCTATGGTTGTCTCTAGATAGTGCAGAGGATGTATAAGCGACTTGAATTCCGTCGTTCAAAAGTCAGGCTCTGAATCCTCGCCTGAATCAGGACAGGTCATTTCATTAAGCTTATATCTGCTATCTCTTGCATTTGTTGAAACCTGGCTGTTCAAATGTGAAGAGACTGCCAACGACCGAATGAGATGTTCGTGGTGGCTAATGGCCAAAAATCGTAACCGATGGGGTGGAGGTTCAATGGGTGGAAGATTATTCGATGGAGGATAAATGGGTGGAAGATTATTGGGTGGAGGTTCAATAGGAACAGGACGAGTGAGTGACGAGGACAGAATAGAGGTGTTAGTTAACCCCTGTCGATCGAGCGGGACCACCTTGATCCACCGTAGATAGTTCTGATGGCACTCTGGAGAGTACGTACTGGTACGTACTGTCTACGTCACCCTGAAGCTGTGAATTCGGCCCTGAGAATTAAACTAGGGTAAGTCGGGGCTTTCGCAACCCCTTCAAGCAGAAAGGTCCCAAAGTGAGAACTCAGGGTAAGTTGCAGTGTGAGTCATATTGTTCCACTACCTTTTATACTTAATGTCACTCTAGGTCTATTTCTCTAGCTGCTCTAATATAGATCCGCAAAACCGTAATGCTGTCGCTATTTTTTCTGTGCTGTTCCCATGTGAATCTTTAAATGTGTAACTTGATGGGACCTGCTAACGAAATAAGCGATCAGGCTCTTGATTAGCCAAATATAGCAGCCATGTCTCGACCTGCACCTCGGCTCACGTTGAGAATGCGAGTTATCTGTGGCAAAGGGTAAGACAATGGGGTACGGTACTTCATCTTAGTAATACAAATACTGTAATGACTAGGCTGCGCACTGGGTACTCATGAGTCGAGTAGTAGAATTTCTACTCACCCAGCTGAGTTACTCACTCATATCCCGAGTATTGTTGAATGAGGATTACTCACTTGCCGGGTACCTAGTATAGGTCTTGGCAACCCAGTTATATCACGTGTTTGATTAGTCATTGAAAAGGGGGTGTGATCGTGACTTCACATTGATATCGATATCGTAAAACGCCATAACTCAATAACTCCATTCCCATGTCGTTGATATCCTATTCCACACTATAACCTTTGCCAGAACTTATCTAACCTTCATTCCTGGGTGAGAGACATTTCCATCGATTAAGCCTACAGCTCCATGATTAAACATCATATCCCGCAAACGCCGAACCAATACCATATCCTTTGCCTGAATTGTCACTCTCTTCGCATGAATAGCAAGGAGATTTGTCACTATAACTGTTAGTATGTCCCTGTCACTATGTTCAAGTATCATACTCTCAAATTCTCGAATGAGGAAGCATTCGGCAGCTTCCTGGAGAGCTAGGATAGCAGATTGCTGGAAGCGAAGATTGGACTTGAAGTCTTGTGCGATTTCCCTAACAAGACGCTGGAATGAGAGCTTTGGAATAATCAGGCGAGTATCAAGTTGCTGTCTTCTGATATCGCGGAGAGCCTTGGTGCCTATATGTTTATTAGAGAGTTCTGGTAATCCTCTGGTAATCCTCTTACCAGACTTTGCACGGCGCATGGCCTTCTGAGCATGATTGTTGCAAGCTTGAGATGAGCGAACTGGAGCTTTTCTTGCTGTGCGCACAGCCTTTTCCTTTCCCTTTCCCTTTCCACCAAGCCTAGAGCCAGCCTGTAATCCAAGTGGCATCCTTGGTGCTGTGCCGCCAGTTGATCTCCTAGCAGTTTGCTTAATACGAGCCATTTGCTAACATTAAGATGAGTTAGTGAAGTATACACAAGACAAAGAAGTAGATCAAAAGATATATGTACTTACAGTGAGTTTGTAGCAAGGATGTTGTAGAAAGAGTAAAGAAAGAGGTAGAGGTTGAAAGGTATGTGTTTTATTTGAAGGTACGCGTTGTAGTGTTGTTTAGAACAGTAATTATTTGCAGGTGAATATTCCTTGACGAATATAATTGTTTGCAACTTTAAAAAAACAACAACCTTACAACCAACCACCTTCCTTGGTTACGTTCCGATCTACACATTCTTCTTCTCTTTTGCGCTTTACCTCTTCACTAGGACCTCAAGTAAGTTTATTATCTTGATTCTACAGTCAGAACTTCTGATGATCTTCTGCTAATCACGTGTTTAGCATGGCGAAACGCAAGGCACCTGAAGAACTCTCCACTAATTTGAATACTATCAAAGCTCGCAACCGCGTCTCCAACCTTACTGAAGATGAGAAGGCTGTTCATTTAGCACTCAAGGCTGACCATGGCGATCTGAGCTACTACTTAAAGAAGTTATACAAGTCTGCAAAGTATATCGCTGCCTCTGCTGAAGACAAGACACGTCTACAGAATGAATTGAAGGTTGAGCGTATTCGTGTTCGGTAAGTTCCTTCTGGTAATCTCTGGTAGCCTTAATCTAACTATAAACAGGACTGAAAAGGGCACCCATGCATCTTGCATTGCGAATCAGAAAGTCAAGAATACTAGCGCCCCTTCTTCTTCTCCACAAGCCCCACCATCTACTCCGCCACAACTTCTGTCTGAGCTTGCTGCATTTGAGGGTATCACCAGTATCCCAATCGATGACGATCATAACAGCGAATGGGAGGATACTGAGGTTGAAGACGATTTAGAGTTGGAGCTTATGTTACGGCGCGACGATATTTTAAATGACGAGGCTGTTCTACCAGATGAGCTTTCTGATGAAGAGATCGCTAGCATCCAGGCTCTCTTAACTCAAGCACGCATTGATGTTGGTACCTCATAGTCTGGTAATCTTCTGGTAATCTTCTGGTAATACTAACGGTTGATAGGCCCATGAAGAGTCCAATTTCCGCAAGTGGCAACATTTCTGGGATAGCTGTATCCGCTCATATACGAGAAAGGCTGGAAAGCTGAGAAAGAAGCCTGAGCATCTCTTTGAATATATGCCATGGATTGATGTAGAAGAAGGGTACGTCTCTGATCATTCTAGCAATCTTCTAGAGATACTAATTGTTTATTATAGCACTTTTCACAACGTTATCCCACCACATAAATATTTCTGTTTGTACGAGCAGGCAGTTTGGACAAACTTTACAGCTTGGAAGTTTGGAAAGTGGGCCCAATTACCAGGACCTGCGCAGTGGTACCCAAAGTCTTACAATCTTGTCGACAACGGATGGTTACAAGTCTCCACTCATAGTTCTAGCTTCAAAGAGGCGTTCTTACTTGTCTACTCTAAGAAATTTGATAAGGAAAAGTGGGCTAAGGTATCAGCTGCACAGGATATGTTGTTTCTGGAGTTAGAGTAGAGGAGAGAAATGGAGTATTTGATTTTCCGACGCGAATAGGGGCTATAGAGATTTAAGTATTTCATCGTAGCCAGACTTCTGGTAATCTTCTGATAATCAAACAATTTGCTACTTGCCAAATGTCATCGCAATATTCAGAGTTGTTTGACTCTGACAATCCTATTTCTAATATATTCTCAGACTCTCTTCCCTCTTCTCAACGACTACCTTCATTAAATCAAATCCCTGCGGGCCTCGAATATACTGGCAAATTAAACCAATTCATCAAATGGACTAAGGATACACACGATGTATTCATTGAGTGGTGGAAGCTATCACGATGGTATGAACAACACTCAGATCATACTAGAAAATTTCTTACGAAGATTGCATGGGATTCAACCAACCGGAGTTCTCAATACTGGAGAATTTATCACCAAGGAGCAGACCGGCTTTCTGGAGAACCATGTGTCATTTGTACCTATTGTTCGAAGGCCCTTACGCATCCTGCAATCAAGTCTGCTGGCCCAAAGTCTATGGCAACACATCTTGCATCAGACATTTGCAAAAAGAAGTCACGGATGGGTAAGGATAGTCTCTATCAAATGCGAATCAATCAGATGCGACCTCAACAGGTAAGGATTACCAGATTATTACCAGAATTATATAGGCTAATATCTATAATAGGATCATATTCTCACACAAGAGGCATTTTACGAACAAGTTCTATACACAGTTATCTCAACTCATAGCTCGTTCCGCTCAGTCGAGGATCCTGAATGGAAAAGGCTTGCTATCTTACAGAATCCTCACTATCCACTACCCTCAGCAACAACTATTCGAAACCTCTTAACAACAAAGCTCACACAAATCGAAGAAGAGATGCTACAAGATGTTGTTCCTGGTTCAAAGATTGCATTATCGCTCGACTGTTGGTCAAGTGTTACTCGACTTTCATTTATGGGTGTTATTGCATCATTTATCGACCGTCATTGGAAAATGCAAGAGGTCTTGATTGGGTTTGAACCTATATATACAGAGCATACTGGTGCTGAGTTATGTGGAATACTTGAAAAAGTTATCACAAGGCAGCATTTAGAAGGACGAATTATATCCATTACGACTGATAATGCGTCAAACAACACTTCAATGATGAGAGATGTGGAAATAATGCTTGATAGTATTGCAGACAACGAGCATTTCATTGGAGGAAAAGTACAACACATACCCTGCCTAGCTCACGTTATTCAACTTGCCCTTAGTGCTCTCTTTGGTCGAATCCGGATTACGCCAACAAATCAAGAGATCTTAATGAACTGGGAAGAAGAGAATCAGATGGAGGGCCTTGCAAAGTTGCAGAAGGACAAGGGTATTGGATTTACACTTGGAAAGGTATATATTCTCTTGTTAGTTCTGGTAAACTTCTGGTAGTCTTTTCTAATATCTCATAGCTCCGGAAGCTCACTATCTTTGTTAATTCAAGTCAAACTCGAAGGAACAGGTTTATGACTTTGCAAAAGGCAAACATGAACCGGGGTCAATCATCTCAGAGGCTTCTTCGACTTATTCAAGATGTATCAACTCGATGGGATTCGACATGCCATATGCTTCTGCGAGCACACAACTCAAGTCAACAATCAATCAATATACTCGAGGCGATCATGGTGCTCACATGTTCAGACTTAGCGAGCTAGAATGGAAGCACATCGAATACATCATTGATCTTACAAGGCCATTCAACTTCTTTACAACAAACATTGGATCGTCAGCCGGACCTACTGTCTGCTATACACTTGGAGTATATCAAAAACTCTTATCAACGCTTGAAGGAACTCGGCACCGGCTACGGCATAAGACATATCCATGGGCAGCAAAGATGACTTTAGCAATCGATGCTGCAGAGAAGAAGATTAGGAAGTATTATAACAAGCTATACACAAATACTGGATCTATCTTCGCATTTGCTAGTATCTTAAATCCTAGTGTGAAGCTCTCACACTTTAACAAAAAGGTTTGCAAGCTTGACTTTTCAATACGAAATTGGGAGACAGAGTTTGAACAACAGTTTAGGACTCTTTATAAAGAGCAGTACTCTACAGTGCGAGTTGCGAGTCAATCAGGATTACGAGATGCAGATATGGATCCATTAGCCTTAGTATTGCAGCAAAGTCAGACATTAAATGGGACTCGGGGCCAGCGAGAGGAATATGTGAATGAGGCTGATCTCTATCTTGATGCTCGTAAGTTTCTGGTAATCTTCTGATAATCTTATTCTAACTTGTATAGCACATATCTACACAAAGATATTGCTATTTTGGCAACAAAAGGAAGAGCAATTTCCTGGTCTATCAGCAATGGCTCGTGATATACTTTGTATTCCTGCTGCTGAGTCTGGAGTTGAGCGAGTCTTTAGTGCCGCAAGGGACGTATGTGGCCACCGACGTGGTCAACTTAATCCTGAGACGATTAAGAGTATTATGCTTATATATTACTCTCGACAATACAAGAATCGTCAAGGTCATCGTGACAAGCTTGCAGATATGATGGACGTCGTTGATATGACTGAGGAGCAAGTCGAAGAAGAGTATGAGGCACAACGACAACGGATGTGCAATTCTATCGAGTTACAATATATCAGCGATGAAGAAGAACCACGATCAAATACACATATCCGAGAGACATATTCAAAGGTACAATATCCTCCGTTTAATCCTCAGCGGCCACAGCAACAGCAAGACTTATCACAAGCTGCACATGAAGAACGACAAATGCGCTACCAACAAGGTGAAGAAAGAGATAGGGCTGACCGTCTTAACGAGACCTTATACGACATCCCAGATGACGATATCCCAGATAATGAAGATATAAGAGAAGATGGTAATAATGAGGAGCCTATACTTCCAACTATTCATGACGATGAAGATAAGGATATGCCGTCCTCGCCACCAACGCCTATCCAACGCCCTCGGAAGACTGGAAGAGATCTACTTGATATCTTTCAAGCTACTCGTCAAGACCCTATAAATACTTTAGGTATTAGTAGGTCTGGCCGGCCTCATCAAGCAAGGTGGAAAGATGTTCTTGAGCATATATAATATAGTGTTCTGATAATCTTCTGATAATCGTGGTACTTAGATAGAGGAATATACGTGATTCGTTCTCACAGCTTATTAGAGATGGTAGAGTGATGCTGATAAATGTAATACTTTAAGTTAACTTACAACTGTAACCATAAAACAGTATTAATCGTATGAGGGACTGTTCACGTAATGCATATATCTTACACGTGACAGCCGAGTACTCACTGGGTTTTTACAGAGTAACTGAGTATTGGCCTCACTCA
The DNA here is from genome assembly GCF_001641265.1 of Pseudogymnoascus destructans. Lineage (NCBI taxonomy): Eukaryota > Fungi > Ascomycota > Leotiomycetes > Thelebolales > Thelebolaceae > Pseudogymnoascus > Pseudogymnoascus destructans. The sequence continues at coordinate 766,639 of NW_020167538.1, read as the reverse complement.
CCGAGTCGAGTGAAAGGTTCAGCTACTCACCCAGCTGAGTAACCCACTGAGTGAGTGAGCCGAGTATTGGGCGAGTAGTGCGCAGCCTANACTAGGCTGCGCACTGGGTACTCATGAGTCGAGTAGTAGAATTTCTACTCACCCAGCTGAGTTACTCACTCATATCCCGAGTATTGTTGAATGAGGATTACTCACTTGCCGGGTACCTAGTATAGGTCTTGGCAACCCAGTTATATCACGTGTTTGATTAGTCATTGAAAAGGGGGTGTGATCGTGACTTCACATTGATATCGATATCGTAAAACGCCATAACTCAATAACTCCATTCCCATGTCGTTGATATCCTATTCCACACTATAACCTTTGCCAGAACTTATCTAACCTTCATTCCTGGGTGAGAGACATTTCCATCGATTAAGCCTACAGCTCCATGATTAAACATCATATCCCGCAAACGCCGAACCAATACCATATCCTTTGCCTGAATTGTCACTCTCTTCGCATGAATAGCAAGGAGATTTGTCACTATAACTGTTAGTATGTCCCTGTCACTATGTTCAAGTATCATACTCTCAAATTCTCGAATGAGGAAGCATTCGGCAGCTTCCTGGAGAGCTAGGATAGCAGATTGCTGGAAGCGAAGATTGGACTTGAAGTCTTGTGCGATTTCCCTAACAAGACGCTGGAATGAGAGCTTTGGAATAATCAGGCGAGTATCAAGTTGCTGTCTTCTGATATCGCGGAGAGCCTTGGTGCCTATATGTTTATTAGAGAGTTCTGGTAATCCTCTGGTAATCCTCTTACCAGACTTTGCACGGCGCATGGCCTTCTGAGCATGATTGTTGCAAGCTTGAGATGAGCGAACTGGAGCTTTTCTTGCTGTGCGCACAGCCTTTTCCTTTCCCTTTCCCTTTCCACCAAGCCTAGAGCCAGCCTGTAATCCAAGTGGCATCCTTGGTGCTGTGCCGCCAGTTGATCTCCTAGCAGTTTGCTTAATACGAGCCATTTGCTAACATTAAGATGAGTTAGTGAAGTATACACAAGACAAAGAAGTAGATCAAAAGATATATGTACTTACAGTGAGTTTGTAGCAAGGATGTTGTAGAAAGAGTAAAGAAAGAGGTAGAGGTTGAAAGGTATGTGTTTTATTTGAAGGTACGCGTTGTAGTGTTGTTTAGAACAGTAATTATTTGCAGGTGAATATTCCTTGACGAATATAATTGTTTGCAACTTTAAAAAAACAACAACCTTACAACCAACCACCTTCCTTGGTTACGTTCCGATCTACACATTCTTCTTCTCTTTTGCGCTTTACCTCTTCACTAGGACCTCAAGTAAGTTTATTATCTTGATTCTACAGTCAGAACTTCTGATGATCTTCTGCTAATCACGTGTTTAGCATGGCGAAACGCAAGGCACCTGAAGAACTCTCCACTAATTTGAATACTATCAAAGCTCGCAACCGCGTCTCCAACCTTACTGAAGATGAGAAGGCTGTTCATTTAGCACTCAAGGCTGACCATGGCGATCTGAGCTACTACTTAAAGAAGTTATACAAGTCTGCAAAGTATATCGCTGCCTCTGCTGAAGACAAGACACGTCTACAGAATGAATTGAAGGTTGAGCGTATTCGTGTTCGGTAAGTTCCTTCTGGTAATCTCTGGTAGCCTTAATCTAACTATAAACAGGACTGAAAAGGGCACCCATGCATCTTGCATTGCGAATCAGAAAGTCAAGAATACTAGCGCCCCTTCTTCTTCTCCACAAGCCCCACCATCTACTCCGCCACAACTTCTGTCTGAGCTTGCTGCATTTGAGGGTATCACCAGTATCCAATCGATGACGATCATAACAGCGAATGGGAGGATACTGAGGTTGAAGACGATTTAGAGTTGGAGCTTATGTTACGGCGCGACGATATTTTAAATGACGAGGCTGTTCTACCAGATGAGCTTTCTGATGAAGAGATCGCTGCATCCAGGCTCTCTTAACTCAAGCACGCATTGATGTTGGTACCTCATAGTCTGGTAATCTTCTGGTAATCTTCTGGTAATACTAACGGTTGATAGGCCCATGAAGAGTCCAATTTCCGCAAGTGGCAACATTTCTGGGATAGCTGTATCCGCTCATATACGAGAAAGGCTGGAAAGCTGAGAAAGAAGCCTGAGCATCTCTTTGAATATATGCCATGGATTGATGTAGAAGAAGGGTACGTCTCTGATCATTCTAGCAATCTTCTAGAGATACTAATTGTTTATTATAGCACTTTTCACAACGTTATCCACCACATAAATATTTCTGTTTGTACGAGCAGGCAGTTTGGACAAACTTTACAGCTTGGAAGTTTGGAAAGTGGGCCCAATTACCAGGACCTGCGCAGTGGTACCCAAAGTCTTACAATCTTGTCGACAACGGATGGTTACAAGTCTCCACTCATAGTTCTAGCTTCAAAGAGGCGTTCTTACTTGTCTACTCTAAGAAATTTGATAAGGAAAAGTGGGCTAAGGTATCAGCTGCACAGGATATGTTGTTTCTGGAGTTAGAGTAGAGGAGAGAAATGGAGTATTTGATTTTCCGACGCGAATAGGGGCTATAGAGATTTAAGTATTTCATCGTAGCCAGACTTCTGGTAATCTTCTGATAATCAAACAATTTGCTACTTGCCAAATGTCATCGCAATATTCAGAGTTGTTTGACTCTGACAATCCTATTTCTAATATATTCTCAGACTCTCTTCCCTCTTCTCAACGACTACCTTCATTAAATCAAATCCCTGCGGGCCTCGAATATACTGGCAAATTAAACCAATTCATCAAATGGACTAAGGATACACACGATGTATTCATTGAGTGGTGGAAGCTATCACGATGGTATGAACAACACTCAGATCATACTAGAAAATTTCTTACGAAGATTGCATGGGATTCAACCAACCGGAGTTCTCAATACTGGAGAATTTATCACCAAGGAGCAGACCGGCTTTCTGGAGAACCATGTGTCATTTGTACCTATTGTTCGAAGGCCCTTACGCATCCTGCAATCAAGTCTGCTGGCCCAAAGTCTATGGCAACACATCTTGCATCAGACATTTGCAAAAAGAAGTCACGGATGGGTAAGGATAGTCTCTATCAAATGCGAATCAATCAGATGCGACCTCAACAGGTAAGGATTACCAGATTATTACCAGAATTATATAGGCTAATATCTATAATAGGATCATATTCTCACACAAGAGGCATTTTACGAACAAGTTCTATACACAGTTATCTCAACTCATAGCTCGTTCCGCTCAGTCGAGGATCCTGAATGGAAAAGGCTTGCTATCTTACAGAATCCTCACTATCCACTACCCTCAGCAACAACTATTCGAAACCTCTTAACAACAAAGCTCACACAAATCGAAGAAGAGATGCTACAAGATGTTGTTCCTGGTTCAAAGATTGCATTATCGCTCGACTGTTGGTCAAGTGTTACTCGACTTTCATTTATGGGTGTTATTGCATCATTTATCGACCGTCATTGGAAAATGCAAGAGGTCTTGATTGGGTTTGAACCTATATATACAGAGCATACTGGTGCTGAGTTATGTGGAATACTTGAAAAAGTTATCACAAGGCAGCATTTAGAAGGACGAATTATATCCATTACGACTGATAATGCGTCAAACAACACTTCAATGATGAGAGATGTGGAAATAATGCTTGATAGTATTGCAGACAACGAGCATTTCATTGGAGGAAAAGTACAACACATACCCTGCCTAGCTCACGTTATTCAACTTGCCCTTAGTGCTCTCTTTGGTCGAATCCGGATTACGCCAACAAATCAAGAGATCTTAATGAACTGGGAAGAAGAGAATCAGATGGAGGGCCTTGCAAAGTTGCAGAAGGACAAGGGTATTGGATTTACACTTGGAAAGGTATATATTCTCTTGTTAGTTCTGGTAAACTTCTGGTAGTCTTTTCTAATATCTCATAGCTCCGGAAGCTCACTATCTTTGTTAATTCAAGTCAAACTCGAAGGAACAGGTTTATGACTTTGCAAAAGGCAAACATGAACCGGGGTCAATCATCTCAGAGGCTTCTTCGACTTATTCAAGATGTATCAACTCGATGGGATTCGACATGCCATATGCTTCTGCGAGCACAGCAACTCAAGTCAACAATCAATCAATATACTCGAGGCGATCATGGTGCTCACATGTTCAGACTTAGCGAGCTAGAATGGAAGCACATCGAATACATCATTGATCTTACAAGGCCATTCAACTTCTTTACAACAAACATTGGATCGTCAGCCGGACCTACTGTCTGCTATACACTTGGAGTATATCAAAAACTCTTATCAACGCTTGAAGGAACTCGGCACCGGCTACGGCATAAGACATATCCATGGGCAGCAAAGATGACTTTAGCAATCGATGCTGCAGAGAAGAAGATTAGGAAGTATTATAACAAGCTATACACAAATACTGGATCTATCTTCGCATTTGCTAGTATCTTAAATCCTAGTGTGAAGCTCTCACACTTTAACAAAAAGGTTTGCAAGCTTGACTTTTCAATACGAAATTGGGAGACAGAGTTTGAACAACAGTTTAGGACCCTTTATAAAGAGCAGTACTCTACAGTGCGAGTTGCGAGTCAATCAGGATTACGAGATGCAGATATGGATCCATTAGCCTTAGTATTGCAGCAAAGTCAGACATTAAATGGGACTCGGGGCCAGCGAGAGGAATATGTGAATGAGGCTGATCTCTATCTTGATGCTCGTAAGTTTCTGGTAATCTTCTGATAATCTTATTCTAACTTGTATAGCACATATCTACACAAAGATATTGCTATTTTGGCAACAAAAGGAAGAGCAATTTCCTGGTCTATCAGCAATGGCTCGTGATATACTTTGTATTCCTGCTGCTGAGTCTGGAGTTGAGCGAGTCTTTAGTGCCGCAAGGGACGTATGTGGCCACCGACGTGGTCAACTTAATCCTGAGACGATTAAGAGTATTATGCTTATATATTACTCTCGACAATACAAGAATCGTCAAGGTCATCGTGACAAGCTTGCAGATATGATGGACGTCGTTGATATGACTGAGGAGCAAGTCGAAGAAGAGTATGAGGCACAACGACAACGGATGTGCAATTCTATCGAGTTACAATATATCAGCGATGAAGAAGAACCACGATCAAATACACATATCCGAGAGACATATTCAAAGGTACAATATCCTCCGTTTAATCCTCAGCGGCCACAGCAACAGCAAGACTTATCACAAGCTGCACATGAAGAACGACAAATGCGCTACCAACAAGGTGAAGAAAGAGATAGGGCTGACCGTCTTAACGAGACCTTATACGACATCCCAGATGACGATATCCCAGATAATGAAGATATAAGAGAAGATGGTAATAATGAGGAGCCTATACTTCCAACTATTCATGACGATGAAGATAAGGATATGCCGTCCTCGCCACCAACGCCTATCCAACGCCCTCGGAAGACTGGAAGAGATCTACTTGATATCTTTCAAGCTACTCGTCAAGACCCTATAAATACTTTAGGTATTAGTAGGTCTGGCCGGCCTCATCAAGCAAGGTGGAAAGATGTTCTTGAGCATATATAATATAGTGTTCTGATAATCTTCTGATAATCGTGGTACTTAGATAGAGGAATATACGTGATTCGTTCTCACAGCTTATTAGAGATGGTAGAGTGATGCTGATAAATGTAATACTTTAAGTTAACTTACAACTGTAACCATAAAACAGTATTAATCGTATGAGGGACTGTTCACGTAATGCATATATCTTACACGTGACAGCCGAGTACTCACTGGGTTTTTACAGAGTAACTGAGTATTGGCCTCACTCACCGAGTCGAGTGAAAGGTTCAGCTACTCACCAGCTGAGTAACCCACTGAGTGAGTGAGCCGAGTATTGGGCGAGTAGTGCGCAGCCTAGTAATGACCCACACCTCGAGGTCATAGATGCATCCTGGACACTTTCACCTCAAATCCATACAGTATCAATAAAGCACTCATCGCCCATACTGACGCCTTCATGAGTAAGGCAGGGGGGTGCGCTTAGCCATAAGCACAAGAATTTCTCGATCCCCAAGCAGCCGCCTCTTTGCCGCCTGCCGTCACGCCGTGCCTACCCCAAGCTCCGCTCTTAGGCGGTAGCGCCAACTGCCTTGCTATCACTAAATCTTCCCTTGTACCTGTGCTCTCCTACTAATTACAAGCCGGAAAGAAAAACCCCTCGGATCCACTTGAAATAAGTTAATTTAGTGCCAAATAAACCCTCACCTGCATTTTCGAGAAAGTTTCCTTACCTGTAACAGTCACGTGGGAAATTATGGCTCTCTTATACTTAATGTCACTCTCTAGCTATATTACTCTCTAGACGCCCTAGCAATCCTGGTTGCAAATTACTCTGCAATGTCATGATACCGTTGCCATTTTTACTATGCACCCACGTGACTCTCAAAGGAAATAGAACTTCTGACAATGGAACTTGCCAAACGGTAGCTCATTCCCAAAGACGCAGAAGACACTACACTACCAACAAAATGACGGTACAAGTAACATGATGGTAGCTCATTCCCAAAGGTGCAGAAGACTTTACAGTACCTGGCATTTTACGGTAGCTCATTCCCATCGGTGCAGACAACCATCTTCCGTGCGTGGTAAGTGTGAGACAGATCTTCGGTGGCCTTGCGTTTCAAACCAATGACTCTCTTGGTTGCCTCCGCGTGGAGATTCGCTGCAGATTCATGCATCCTATCATCAATAGCAAGCTCGTCTTCTGCGATTAGGAGGATTGTGTGTGTCCTATTATTGATGACTACCTGAAAGCATTCCGCGGGGCTCATCATTCGCAGATATGTGTTGAAAGCCCTGATTCCTTCCGTCATGTAATCGTTTGTCACGGTTCACCAAGGCATAGGGCGCCAGTTGGGTATTATGAATTAAACTCAATCTAGAGAAGAAAGGAAAGAGAAGAGGAGCACTCGAGCAGTGGCTCGATCTATATACAGCTATTGTGGAGTGAATTCTCTTTAGCGAGACCAGTTCTGAGAATTCACTCCACAACTGAAAACTTCGCTCCAACCCCGGAAAGCTCCCCACACCTCTGAACCCCCACTCGAGCTGCAAGGCGCACTTGATATCGTAACACTACCCCCCCCCTACTCCAGAGTTGATCTCCTGATCAAGAAATCCCATTTTCAAAAAAAAACAATTGTCTCCAGCTCTCATTTTGGTTTCTGAGGGTATTTTCTGTGATATGCTTGGGTAACTTCTGGAGAATTTTCAAAGCTCTCTGCAGTATACCATGTCTCATCCGGTGGATAGTTCTTCCAAGCTGCCTTGTAGAAAAGCTTCTTTCGAATAACTTTTGAGTCGAGGATTTCGTCCACTTCCCACTCCTCTTCGCCATTGACAATGACTGGAGGCTCTGGCTCCTGTTGCTGCCCTTCGATTGCATCATTCGAGTCAAGTCTTAATAGATTGGCATGAAATACTGGATGAATCTTCATGCTGTTTGGAAGTTTGAGCCGATATGCAACTTGCCCAATTCGCTCTAGAATTTCAAAAGGTCCCACTTGCTTGTGGTCTAGCTTCTTTGATGGCCTCTGTGTCTTTATATTTCGAGTTGAAAGCCATACTCTGTCTCCCACTTGATAGCGTGGTGCAGGTTTCCTTTTCTTGTTCGCGAAATGTTCCATTTTTGCTTGCGAGAGCGTGATTTCATCCTGCAGAAACTCCCAAACCTTTGCCATGGTCTGAGCTATGTTCTTGTGCTCTTGTTTGGCTTCGTGATATGCTTGCTGCTCTGTATCGAAGCTCATTCTTGGTTCATAGCCCTTGTTCGCAAAAAACGCACTTGTCTTGGTTGCATCTGATGGCAAACTGTTGGCAGCAAACTCCGCCATGCACAAGTATGAAACCCAATTGTCTTGAAGATAGTTCACATGAGCTCGCAAGTAGCGTTCGAGCTCTGCATTGAATCGCTCAGTCTGTCCATCTGTTTCTGGGTGGAAGGCAGTTGAAAGTTTGGCCGAAATTTTCCAAATTTTGCAGAGCAAACTCCAGACTTCTGCAATGAACTGAGGACCTCTGTCTGATATTATCGAGTTTGGTAGACCATGGTGCTTCCATACATGTCGAAGTAAGAGCTGTGCTGTAGCTTCTGCAGTAGTCCCTTCTTGCCCAGCGAAACACGGAATGAAATGTCTTTCTTTCGTCAACCTGCATGCAACAACCAAGATAGCATTGTTCCCTTCACAGAGTGGTAATCCTGTCACGAAATCTATTGATATATCTATCCATGGTTGACTGTCAATAGGGATTGGTTGTAGAAGTCCATTGTAGGAATCTCGAGATGGTTTCAATCTTCGACAACTATGGCAGTTTTTGATATATCGAATTATTGTTTTGTCCATGTTTGGCCAGTAATAGTGCTGTTTCATGACTCGCAGCATCTTTCCAGCTCCTGGATGTCCCATAGAAGGTTGTTCATGAACTTCTCTCAACAAGTCCACCTGAATGGTTTCTGGCACCCAAACTCGATTTTGATATTCTAGCATGCCGTTTTTGAGTTTGCAATAAGCCAATGCAACCTCTTTGCTTGTTCGATCACCATTCTCAAGCTTCTGTAGTGTAGCCTTGCAGAATTTGTCTTCCAGTTGAGACTTTTGGATTTTCTCAAGAATTGTCATTTCTCTGATATGAGTTTCCACTGGAGCTAGCTGAGCTGTTTGGCCTTGTTCTTTGAGTTTCTGAATGTCTGGATGTAGCCTCGAAGGTGGTAGCAATACCTGAAGCTGTTGCTTTTGTCGATCATCCTCATCATTGCCTTCTGGTCTGTCACCAGGCCTTCGAGTCAAAGCATCTGCTTTTCCATTTTGCTTCCCAGGCCTATAGATGATCTGGAAGTTGTATCAAGAGAGGAATTCAGCCCATCGAGCTTGTCTTCTTGTCAGCTTCTTGGTGGACATGAAGTATTCCAAGCTTTTGTGATCAGACAAGACTTGGACTGGAAAATCTGTCCCTTCAAGTTCTGGTCTCCATGCTTCAAAACATCTGATGATTGCAAGCAATTCCTTGTCATATATCTCGTAATTGCATTCTGCAGGTGCTAGCTTTTTCGAGAAGTATGCCACTGGATGTAGAACCCCTTGATCATCTTTTTGTGACAAGACTCCTGATGAGATGAAGTCTGAGGAATCTGCTTCAACATAGGCTGTCTTGTGTCTATCGAAATGCCTCAAGACAGGAGCTTCTGTGACTGTTTGTTTCAACAACTCGAATGCAGTTTGGCATGCATGAGTCCATTCGAATATCTGATCCTTTCTGGTAAGGTTCACCAATGGCCTCATGATGCTGGAGTAATTTTGGATGAACCTTCGATAGAAATTGCAGAATCCAATGAAAGCTTGCATATCCCTGAGCGATTTTGGAGTTTGCCATTCCAATATAGTAGAAACCTTTGCAGGGTCCATGCGAATGCCATTGACTCCCACGATGAGTCCTAGGAATTTGGTTTCTTGGACGAAAAACTCACATTTTGAGATATCTGCTTGCAGTCCAGCTTCTCGAAGCTTCTCTAGGACTTTCCTTATGTGCTCTGTATGCTCCGCTCAAGTAGCACTGTAGATAAGAATGTCATCCATGTATGCGGTGACGAATTGGTTGAGGTAATCCATGAGGGTTTCATTCATGTACCTCTGGAATGTTGCTGGACCATTTGTGAGTCCGAAGGGCATGACCTTGTATTTGTAGGATCCAAATCGAGTTCTGAATGTAGTGAGGTCTTCATCTTCTTCTGTCTGCATTCGAATTCGATTGAAGGCATGTTGAATGTCCAGTTTGGTGAGATATTTTGCTCCTATGACTTGGGCCAGCGTTTCATCAATGAGTGGTATGGGATATCGATCCTTTTTCGTTATGGCATTTAGCTTCCTGTAGTCAACACAGAATCGAAGACCACCACCTGGCTTTCTCACAAACATAATGGGTGAAGAGTATGGGGCTTTGCTTGCTTCAATGAACCCTTTTGGCAAGTGCTCGAAGACATATTCTTCGACCAAATCAAGTTCTTCCTTTGACATATTCCAGAGTGGTGCATATCCCAGCTTTGCATCACCTTCGAGTTCAATATGATGGTCTGAAGGTCGATGGGGAGGTAGCTTGTCTGCTGCCATTTTTGAAAAAAACATCCAAAAATTCATGAAATTCCTTCGGAAGGATCAGTCGAGAGTCAATTTCTTCAGTTTTTGGTCTTGTTCTTGTGCTCGATTATGTCCTTCATTGATATAGCAAAGACTTGGGCTCCTCTTTGCTTCATGAGCATTCGAAATGGTGCTGCGCCAATCATTGCTATGGTGCAAGGTTTTGGTTTTTCCACTTTCGGAGCAGGTTCCGGAGGAGGCATTTCTTTGGCTTTCTTCTTTGGCCTTTGTCTTTCGCTTTTAGATATAGGCTCTGTTTCGAGGGCTCGATCTGGTATAGAATGGTTGCAATAATCTCCAGTGAAGAGGACTTGATCATTGATCATATCGAGAACAACTCCATGTTGCTTCATCCAAGCTTTCCCGAGAATGATGGAATGTTTTCCCAGCGAAGTGATGAATAATGGACATAGGCTTTCCACATGCTCTCCCACTTGTAGTCGAGGATATATAGCATGTGTGATAGCAGGGGCAGCCTCTCCATTGAATCCTTCAACTTGTTTTGGCTTCACAAGTTCGACTGGGGCTATCCCTTCAATTTCACATATTCTTTCTGCATCAGCAGCATTAATGAAGTTTCCACCTGTGGCACCAGTATCGATCAATGCATGGACAATAGCTTTGTATTTTCCTATTCTACAAGTAGCTAAGAAAGGGGTGTCCGGATCAAAACTGGATCTCGAGGAAGAAGCTGCAATTCTGGCTGCACTGCCTCTAGTGATGACTTGTCTAGAGGCTATTCGTTTTCCGAATCGATGATAGACTCAGCTGTAGATACCTCATTCACTTGAGCTTTGAGCTCGATGTCCATTTTGTCGGCATATGAAGCATTTCCCAAGTTTCATGAGCATTTCTTTTGCTGGATCTTGATGCGGTGGTCGATACAGCTTCTGCGTCTTGTTTTGCATGTTCGAATCCATTGTAGGTTGAGGGATTGAAGTTCGAAGTGCCTGGCCCTGATTTTGAGTTTGGCCCATGTTGTTCGAAAATGACTTTGGCTTCCTTTTGTCTTCTTGTTCCTTGATCCGCTGAATGTTCTGGTCGATGAGCATGCATTTCTTTGCAAACTCGTGAAGTGTAGTAGCTCCAACTTCAGCCACTAAGGCTTTCTGCATCTGTTGGTTGACTTTGAAGCGCAAGTCATCCAGCAAAGTTTCTTCAGAGTAATCAAGCTCTGTCGTGAGCCTTTGGAACTCAGCCCAGAACACTGCAAAGGTGTTGTTTCTCTGATACAGCTTTCGATACTCAGTTTGAGCTGTGTGCTTCGATCGGGATCACTGAAGACTTTTTCCAAAACTTCAAGAATTTCTTCTGCTGTCTGCAATTTGTTTGTAGAGTTTGGTCGAAGCCTTGGATTGACATGTCGAACTGCCAGTCCTCCCAGTCGACTCTGAATGTAGCTCATTTGTAAAGTCTGTGTTGGAAAATGATCAATGTTGGCTTCGAGCTTGAGGCGAATTTTCACAACCCAGTCTTCAAATGCTGGCTCTATCCCATCTGTGAGGATTGGAGGGTCTGGAATCCGAGCTGACAGTCGACTGTGAGAGTGGTGTCCTGGTTCATTCTTCAGAGCTTGTTGGGTTTGCTTTTCAAGATATTTCTGAATTGTTTGTTGCTCTGTGATTTGTTGCTCGTTGCTCTGGATCAGTTCCTGTAACTGGAGAATGGCATCATCCTTTTCAGCCAGTATCGAATTTGAGTCCTCTGCTAGGGCCAAATAGTCCCGAAGAATGTTCTTGTGCAAAGTCCATGCCATTTTCTGGTTGGCGACAGATAGTTTCTGGAATTTGTCAAAGGTTTCAACATTCCATTCAGCCTTTTCATGTCAATTTGCAAGTATAGATTCATGTCTCTCTTGAGCTGTTTTGCCCAGAGTATGAAGGAAGGTTTCAGATTTGAAATTAGGATCATGAAGTTCATTGGTTTGGTTTGCAGAGCTTGGAATTGATGCTCCTTCTGCCAGGGATTCCTGGTCTTGTTCTGGATCATTTCGAGCTGCCATTGCAGCTTTTTCTTCAGCAGTATAAGCCATAGCGAGTTGCTATTTCAATTTCAGTTTATATCGTCAAGTCAGACACATATTGCCAAAGGCCCTATTGTGCAGTTGTTGGCCGTAGGAGCCACTCGAGAGGAGCGCACTTCCCTCACAGTTATATCCTTGTCAAGGGAGCGTTGTAAAAGGTCTGACTTGCGAAGGTGGTGTGTGTGTGTCGAGCTGACTGTCGAAAGCCAACTTTGAGGGGTTGCCTCGAGATCGTCCTGGAATCGACTTCCGGATAAGGTTTCTGGTTCTGGGGTTTTCAAAGAGTGGATTTCGATTTCGATTTCAGAAGAGGGTTCAGCTCAAAGAGCAGGAAAAGAGGTATAAGAGAGATTGAGTTTTATGTCACGGTTCACCAAGGCATAGGGCGCCAGTTGGGTATTATGAATTAAACTCAATCTAGAGAAGAAAGGAAAGAGAAGAGGAGCACTCGAGCAGTGGCTCGATCTATATACAGCTATTGTGGAGTGAATTCTCTTTAGCGAGACCAGTTCTGAGAATTCACTCCACAACTGAAAACTTCACTCCAACCCCGGAAAGCTCCCCACACCCCTGAACCCCCACTCGAGCTGCAAGGCGCACTTGATATCGTAACATCGTTGACCAACTGTTCGATGTTAGACGGATTCTCTGGATCGACTGCGAGTGGTGTTAGGTATTTCCAAGTATCGTCCTCCCATCTAATAAGGTTGATGTCTATCTCTCTCTCCAACCTCTCCCTCTCCAGCCTCTCCTTCTCCAGCCTCTCCTTCTCTAGCCTCTCCTTCTCCAGCCTCTCCTTCTCCAGCCTCTCCTTCTCCAGCCTCTCCCGCTCCAGCCGTTGCTTCTCCAGCCGCTCCTTCTCCAGCCGCTCCAGCCACGCTTCCCTTCGCTTTTTATGTTCCAGAAGCTTCCGCTTCCACCTTTCATCCTCGGCTGGCGTCGAGCGGTTCATAGGCTGCTCTGGCTGTCCACCATCACCCATTCCTTTCGCCTGGGTTTGGCTTGGGCTTGCTTCTGGGACAAAAAGGCCCCCGTCATCATCTGCAGGTTCTAGCGCACTAGGTGGCCGGTCCGTTCGGGACCCGACCGTGTGCTGTTCAGCATCAGGGCTTAGGTCTTGAGATAAATCTCCGAAGTCTGGAACAGGAGAGAGAGATGGAGAGCGGCCATGGCTACCACCCTGGGCAGTAGGCCTCCAGGTCGGCCAGCCAAAGAAGGCGAGATAAACTTGTTTTCGGACGAAGAAGTTTGTGATGCCTTTGCCTTGCTGGTCTCTCTCGTCATGGAGGTGATTGATAAACCAGAATTTCCGATCCTCGTTGAATTTCAGCCTGAGTGGGGTGCCGCATCTACGAGCTATCCCTACTCCGGATCCCGACGTAACGAGGGGAGGATGCTCCGATGGTGGGGTTTGCTTGGCGAGTGCAGCTGGATACTGCTGCAAATGCTTTATCCTGGTACTGGTAAACCCCAGCTGGTCTGCCAAGTCAGCAAAGCGGCGGAGGACGGCTCGATCTGCCATCGCTGCAGGCTGCATCATGCGGCCTTCCTTCACTGGTTCCTTTGGCATATCCGCGAAGTGCCGCATGGCATACGCAATGATCTGCCGGTACCCGAGATCGACTTGGTCTCCCCGCGTCCCCTGCCCGTACACAAAAGCATTCTCGGCGACCTGAATCTTAGCCTGGCCATCCATGATCCGAACGCGGCCGTCCTCTTGATCAACAGGGGAGAATAGTTGCTTGAAGGCATGAGAGATCTGAACATTGTTGCCCGTTAGCTGCTTGACGCAGTTGGTGAGGCGCTCCAAGTACCCGATGTCTTTGAAGAAGGTCGCGAGAGATGGAATTAGGCCCTCAACGCACTTTAGCCAGCTCCAGATATCGTCGCGCTCGCTGTCATCGAAAGTGCTGAATACCTCCCCCCCACGCACTCGAATGCGGAGGAACTCCGCGTCCGCTGTTGACGCTCGTGGTGCCTTCAGCTCTAAAGCCTTCACTGTCGCTTGATCAATCTTCCCCATAGCAGCCTTATTGCCACGTACAAGATCAGACCAGACCTGCTTGATGCGGCGGAGGTAGTGTAAAAGTTCCTGTACCGTGCGAAATCAGCCAAAATCAATCATCCATGCCAGCCCTCTGCCTACCGTATCACACTTTAGAGCCATCACTTTGTGCAGCGTAGCGATCTTCATCCCGCCCCAGAGACCTGGGATGTCCAGCAAGTTATCGAATGCTGCCGTCAGTGCTTCATTACGGGTGAGCGTCAGCAGGTACTCCTTCCGCTTGCCTCGCAGGCGTGCCTTCCACCGCATTTCAAAGCTGAAATTCCGCTGGAAATGGTAGCACCGCATCTTGTAGTAAATCTCGCCATCGGAGGGCTTCTCCTCGTTGGCATATTCTTCAACGAGGCATGTCTTTAGGTCGACGTTCAGGTCTAGGTAGTCACACGTTAGCACGACCCATATGTCAGAAGGCCTCAATCTTACCTGAGAGGTACAGATCAGCCGTCCACCAATCGTCCCCAGGATGGAGAAATTCGCGCCCAGCTTCGATCCTGTGCCGGCCGTGGAGACACTCAAGATGGAAGCCGGTCGGAAATTCTAGCAGGGGATAGTCAGGCACCTCATCATTAGTCAGCAAGTCGTCTGCCGTCCTCCCCAATCGCTGCATTGCGGCATCGAGGCTTTCCTGGTCGATGATCGCAGGTACGTGATTGCAGAGAGGCAGTCGATGACATCCTTCCTTCTGAAAACAATCCACGAGGAAGTCCGCTTGTCTCTTGCTGGATTCACGTGGCTGATCTTGGCGGAAAAAGAGCACGTCGAGACTGATGCGTGCAGTACCCCTATACTTCAGTCACCGCTCTTCCTCGAGCACGGAATCCTCGTTCTGGGCTCGAGACTGCTGCATATCGAGGGCTGAAGGCAGTGGACTAGAATGGAGGGCAGGAGGGAGGAGGAGGATGGTGGGAATGAATGTGCCCTGGGTTGTGTGGTACTTATACCATCGGGTGTCTGCTCCTAAGTAGGTACACCCCCCATTTGCTGCTGGTGGGAATGAATGTGCCCTGGGTTGTGTGGTACTTATACCATCGGGTGTCTGCTCCTAAGTAGGTACACCCCCCATTTGCTGCTGGTGGTCAAAGGCCTGTCCGCTTCTTTTCGACTCTAACATGTTCCAGGTCCTTTGTTTTTCTGACATAAATACCCCGTCTGACCACCTGCTGCATACCAGTCACAGCTGCCCTCAGTTAAACTGTCCTACGAATAATGGAGTCTATCTCTGCCAACGACCGACTACAGTCTGCTTTAACCACTGCCGACGACCTTGGGCACAATGTTTCCATCAAGAACAATCGTATAACGAGGATCACCTTTGGCGACGTGCTTGACCTCGACACCAACGAACGAGTCGACACGCCAGAGGAGAGCATTCCTCCTGGCTTTGCTTCGCTGATCTCGAAGAAGAGAAAGATTATAGCATCGCAGGACCGCGAGCCTGAGCAACGCCGCCATATAAAAGCTTCTCTGGGCAGCCGTGAGTCAGCCACTAAGCCCGGTCTCAGGGAGCTACAGATCGTGAAAGCTGCCCAGAGCGGTGCCAGCGTGCTGGATCGCACAGTCCAGTTCGAATCGCCATGGGCCCGCTTCTGTGAGAAGTTCGAACTGAACCTCGGCGGATATGTTCCCATCGTAGCTGATCTATCTCCCCCATACGATCTTCTCATGGTGAAGCGCCTTGAGGGACCTGATGCCGCCCAGAGGGTTTGCATGCTACGGAGAGTGCGGCACCAGAACTTCCACAATATGGTTGAGTGCTTTAGCTTTGAAGGCTCTCACTATGCCGTCTTTCAGCACCTTCCTGTCACACTTGACAATATCGTGTACTCGCCTCCCTACCCTACCGAGCTTGAACTGGTGGCGGCACTGGCACAGGTGCGTCCTACAACTATGATGGGTCGACTTGCTGACTGGTACAGATTGTCAACGGGCTCAAGTATCTCACCTCGTGCCAGCTCGAGCATGGCTCTCTTAGCTGCTCTAGCATTCTCGTAGGCACAGAAGGAGATATAAGGATTGGTGAGCTAGCTGCCTGCCCCAAGTTCCCAATCTAACACAGCCATCAGCCGGTCAGGAATGCTGCAGGGAACTGGCACTTTCGGGTGGGGGAAGTTCGCGAGATATGGTGTCTCTAATGAGTATTACCATGAAGCTGATGCAGAAGAGCGCCTACGAGAATGGAGCCGGCGGTGCCCACGCATGGAGCGATGGCCAGCCGACTGCAAAGCTGTTGACTTCCTGGCCAAGATCCAGGTAGCCAGATCATTTGACGAGCTATTAGATGTAAGCAAGTCCCACTACAAGTTGTGCTACATCTAACTCTATCAGCATCCGCTTTTACAGCTCGATTGGAAAAAAGAAGACCTCAAGTGGATGGTAGCTCTGGCGGCAGTCAGTTCTCACCGAGGCTTCCGGTACCATGAACAGGTGCGAGATGTTGTGGGAGCATAAGTTAATACACTTCTCTGATTTGCTCTCCTTTCTAGTATGCATTTGTGTCAGTGTTAGTTTGTTTTACAGCTGTATTTGAAATGTTTGATACGTGAATAAAAGTCGGCGGATTGTGTAGCAATGGAATCACATGAGCTTGGCACGTCTTGGTAGATAAGTGACAATTAATCATATATCAAAATAACTGTTCCATATAACCACGTCTCTGCAGATCATTGCTATAACATACGCCTGTGAAATCCATTCCTTGTAAATTTGTCTTTGCAGACTCCCAGTATAACCTGACGCAACCATATGACCTGTTCTACAGGACCTCTATAAACGGCTTTGATATTCCTTGATTTGGTGAAAAGTAAGGGCGTTTGTAATAAGAGTAATGTAATGAAATAGAAGACATTTCTGGTGGCAGTGTTTCAGCAAATGTAAGAGTTTGGCGTATGATCAGCTGGCCAGCAGCTTCCGCAAGACTTGCGACAGACGCGCTGCATCGGATCTCCGGCGTTGATCTACGACTGGTATTATATTATGGGATAAAAGCCGATCGAATCGAAATGACATCAGTATTGCCAGACAGTAGAGGAAAAGTCATAGTTTGGGTCCCTAGAAGTCATTACTTGATTGTGGTAGTGCTCAAACTCGCCTTCAAAGGTACTGTATCCTGCTGGAGAAGAGCCGGGAGTATCTACTGCTATGTCAAAGATACCCGAGAGAGAATCTATCCTAGAATCTACATCCATTCTTGGAGTGAGAGGCTCATCGACGTCTCGTAGTGATGACGATGAAGATGCGGGCCGTGATAGGTCCGGAGGCGGGGGGGCATCAACAGATACCTTTTCTGTCACGGTGCAGTCGCCTTCTATGTGCAATCCCTCACTCGTCGACGGGCCTTCGCAGGGAGCGTTTGCTGCAGGCGGCTCGAGGGGTTTGAACATATCACCTAGCGACAAGCTTTTGAAACACTCTGACTCTAGCTCGCTGCGGGATAGTTCTTCAAACCGTAATTTCTGTGTTGGAAGTCTGCCTTTGTCAATATAATACGAGAGATGGTCAGAAAGCCCTTGGAGGTCTTGTTTCAATCTCGGGTGTCGCTCATCGATGCGGTCTAGAAGGAGGTCAAGATTGGATTCTCTTAGTCGTCAAACACTATAATACAATGTTATCTCTAAAGTCCTCGCGCATCTGCATAAAGGCACTTACTGATCTTCCTGCAAGGTCGGGTTGAGCAGCAGGAACACGGCTATACCGTAGCGCTTTTGCATCTCCCCCCATAGCTTCTTTTTTTGTACTTCGTTTTGAAAATGCCTCTTTGCTTGGGCACGGGCAGTCTTGGCCTGTTTAGATGGAAGCTCACCATCCGGGATAATAGTCTCGGGGGAGCACACGTCCACGTACATTTCACTCGGATGTGGCAGGTTCCCCTTTTTCTTCCACTTATCGAATGCGTCCCTCTCATCAGCATACTGGCCATAAAAAAGTCCAGCAAAGACTCGCTGAAAGCATTTCTCCCATCTTTCACCGTTCTTGTGGGCGCCAAGGCCATCCCACCACTTCTTCAGACCTGGCTGGCGGTTCGGGTCCTGCTGCTGCGGCTCGTCCTGGTCCGTATGATCAGCGTGGTCTCTGGTAGCAATAGAATCCCGCTGTAGTGCGAATCGCTCAAGGACAAAAATTATGTCGTGGACAGTCACGGAGTCATCCATCAACTTATTAGCCTTCGCCAGCAGCTCTTCTTGTTCTTGATCTACCTGATCTGCCGTAGACCTCTTCTTGAGCCTTTTGGGTTTTCGTTTAGGAGTAGAGGGGTCCGGCATTCGTTTTTGACCACGAGTGTGGTGCGATTTGGCAGAAGGTTGGAAATCCGCGTTGGGGTTTGGAGGTGATGAAACATCTTCCCGAGTCCGGGGCGGCTCTTCAGCGTGGATCTCCTGGGCGACGTCGAGGTCTGTGTCAGTCGGGTGCTGAACGACGCCGTCGCCTGTCTCTGCTGTGACAGCCGTCTCCTCCATGACAGTCTCGTGTAGACGACCATCATGCCCCAGCCCGCCCTCTTGAACATGACTGGGGTTCGCAACGGAGCCCTCGTTGGCGTCCGTGGAGTTTGGAGTCCCTGGGACAGAGGCATCTGGCGATGCCCTCTCTTGTGAGGAGACATGGGTATGCGGTTCATCGGTTGGCAGGGTGTCGTGCTCATACCCGTCCGTTGCGAGACTGTCAATGCTGGGTGATGGTGCTTGCGGAATCTGGTCGGTCGAAATGGGGGTTGCGGCAGGACTGGGCGGGGCGTCGACAACGGCGAGCTTTCCCAGAGCCACCAACTGCGAGCGGGCAGAGGGTTGACGATCTAAGAACGGAAGAATGGCAGCTTGGCTTCGCTGTAGGTGTGTAAAGATGTAGTAAAAAACCTGTGCAGCACTTAGTACCAAGACGACAGCGAAAGTGTCTTTTGAGGACCTTTTCAACAGGAAGATTTTTGAGCAAGTGTTCGAGGGCCTGCTCATCGTGCACAGTTGTTAGTACATTACCTTCATGCTCTTTGTATAAGCCTTCACTCCCATTACTTGATGCCTGTGGGCTATTCAAGTCATCAGTGGGAGTGGTGAATGCCATGGCTGAGTAAAGGCATGGAGGAGAGGAGAAGAGTGGGTGGGCGGGATAGGCTCTCCTCTTATCGATAGCACCAACGCTTGGCGTACCAATACCCTCCCCACCCGGGTTTCTGGACGGGACGGGATTGTCCACATCCGCGCTCCATAGTTCTGACAGTGGCACAGGTTGCGGAGATTGGACGCCTTATCGATATTGCGTGGAGCTATATAATGTACTGCTCTGCCCAAATCATCTCGGATCAAATTCATACAGTAAGGCTCTCCGGGCTTGATGCAGTATTGGTTCATCGCATCGCGGTACTGTAACTGAATACTATACCTCCCGCTTGCCACACCAAGAGGCCCTGGCCACGCAGGCCGCAGGGGACGATGAAGCCAAGAGGCCCTGTCGATCAGGGACCACGCTCTCCAGGGACGGTATATAAAGGCACAACATAGCAACTAGAAGTAAGCGAAATCCATGGTAGAGAGAGTCCTCTCGTGCTTAGGTCTAAGCACACTATCGCACTAAGCACAGTTATTCCACAGCTTTCCAACCAGTCGCCTATGGAACTGGCTCAGATCTCGGCCATTTATTTACCTCACCCTGTCCACTCTCTCAACTCCACCAACTCAACATATTCACTCGTTTCTCGCGATCTCTTCGCACTTCCGATCGTTATGGATGCTATTCAAATCTATGCTATCGCCGCAGGTGGCACCCTTTGTATCTTTGCTTTCGTTAACTTGCTTCCCCTCCTAATTCCACTCGTTACCCGAGTCTCCATCTTTGTCTCGAAGCATTTTAGGTATCCATACATACTTCACCGACACCGAATCCTAGGGCCGTGGACTCGGGCAGGCGTCATTATACAGCTGGCCTACCTCGCAATCAACCTGTTCTGCGTCCTCGCCGTACTGTCGTGGGACGACATTAAAGCTGCCAACTTCTCGGGCGCTGGTCGGCGAGCTGGCACTCTCGCAGAGGTCAACATGATCCCCCTCCTCGCAGGGCCTCATTTTGCCTTCCTCGCCGACCTGATTGGGCTCTCGCTCAAGACCATCCGTGGCATCCACCGGTCGGCTGGATGGATGACGGCCGCACTCGTTTTCCTCCATGCCATGGCCGCGGCGTCCGATGGGCCTCTCCCAATCGACGTTTCCCAGAATCTATTTGCAGTTATTGTACGTTTCATCCATCACTCCCCTCGTTGTCTGACCTAAATTTCGATAGGGAGCGTCACTGCTTTGCCTGCTCCTCGTCCTCTTGTTTCCTCTCTTCCGCAAGCTCTCGTACGAGCTCTTCCTACGGTCACACCAAGCCCTCGCCTGGGGCTCCATCTACGCGGTGTGGCGACACGTTCCTTCCGACAAGTCTTCCCCGCACGCCTATATCTACATCACCATGGGGATATTCGCAGCAACCTCCTGCAAACTGGCGCCGTCATCGTCCGAAACGGGGTCTTTCGCCACCAACTGTCACGCGCCACTATCACGCACGATGCAGGTGCGGTCAAGATGCAGCTACATCTCTCCAAGCCTCTGGCGATGGATGCTGGGCAGTATATAAACCTGTGGATCCCTTCTGTCAGCTTCTGGTCTTTCCTCCAAACTCACCCGTTCACGGTCATCTCGTGGGACGCAAAGGACCAGGCCAGGCTTGATCTCCTGATCGAGCCTCGGAGAGGGCTCACGCAAGAGCTGTTGTACCACGCGAAGAAGGGCTACACCATCAACCCTCTCGTCATGTTCAGTGGCCCTCACAGAGCCAGCCTGTCGATGGGTGAGTACGAGAGCGTCCTAATGGTGGCGAGCGGCTTCGGCATCGCTGCCTTCGTACCACACCTGAAGAAGCTAATCTACAGCTATAACACTCGCGCGGTCCGAACTCGCTGCATTCATCTGGTGTGGCAGATAAAGAATGAAGGTGGGATTGCTGTATGCAATATGCAAATCCGTATCAAAGCTAACAGGTGTAGCCGACGGTCTTGCAGTTCAGGAAGTACTTAACAGTGCGCTGAAGGAGGACAAATTGGACGATGGCTGTGTACGTTCAGTGGTATATAACACCCTCCAAAATTGCAGCTAATGAATACCCGGACTAGATCCTCTCGATTTCAGTGTATGTTGAATCTAAGAACTCGCCTAAAACGCCATTTGGGGAACGAGCTAGTATGTATCCGGGGCCCTCTCCCTTGCCAGAGTGTCATACTGACATTCGTTGCACTCAGTTTGCTATCAAACTCAAGAGCAAACTTGGAAATCTCCTCCTCAAACCTACAAGTCACTATACATATTTTGGCTTAACGTACATGTATAGCGAAAGCGCCAAACAAGCGAAAGCACCAAAATGATGCGGTGACCAAACCCCCCAACTAAATGTTAAATTCCTCAACAACAAAACATGCCCCATAAAAACGATGAAAGCCAATTAGTGCTAGCTATCCAGGCTATGCAAAGCGACCCAAAGTTACGCCTTCGAGTTGCTGCTAGGATCTATTCTGTGGACCACCGCAAGCTAGGTCGTCGTCTAGAAGGTGTACCTTCACGACGCGATATCCAAGCCAACTCACGGAAATTAACTAACCTAGAGGAGTCCGTCCTTGTTCAGTATATACTCGACCTAGCTGCCAAAGGGTTTCCTCCTCGGCTGTCTGTTGTTGAAGATATGGCAAGTCGACTACTTGCAACACGCGACGCGTCACGCGTTGGGTCGCGTTGGGCTTCAAACTTTGTTAAGCGGCGTGTAGAGCTCCAGACACGCTTTCAGCGCAAATACGACTACCAGAGGGCTAAGTGCGAAGATCCAGAAGTTATTAATGGCTGGTTTGAGCTTGTGCGTAACACAATTGCGAAATATGGTATCGATGAAGCAGATATCTACAACTTTGATGAGACTGGGTTTATGATGGGCGTTATCTCAACTGCTATGGTTGTAACAAGCTCAGACGGGCGGGCAAAAGCAAAGAAGGTACAGCCTGGTAATTGGGAATGGGTTACAGTAATCCAAGGCATTAGTTCTCAAGGTTGGGCAGTACCACCATTTATCATTGTTGCAGGCAAAAACCACCTTACATCTTGGTATGAGAATAGTGGATTTTCAAGTGATTGGGTGATTTCTGTTACTGAAAATGGCTGGACTACAAACGAGAGAGGCATGGATTGGATTCAGCACTTTGAGAAGCATACAAAGGCCCGGAGTGTTGGTGGTTATCGCTTGTTAGTCCTTGATGGTCATGAGAGCCACCACTCAGATGAGTTTGAGGAGTACTGCAAGGAACACAACATTATTACGCTTTGTATGCCTGCTCACTCTTCTCATCTACTCCAGCCACTTGATGTTGGCTGTTTCGGCCCGTTAAAGCAGGCCTATGGTCGGCAAATTGAAGATATGATGCAGGCTCATATTTCTCATATTACAAAGGATGACTTCTTTCCTGCCTTCCACGCTGCATTTAACACTACAATGACGGAAAGTAACATTCGAGGCGGGTTCCGAGGGGCAGGGCTTCTTCCATTTGACCCTGAGAGAGTGATATCTACACTTGATCTTAAGTTAAGGACACCAACGCCTCCAAGCTCCCGCCCAGGTACTGCTCAACCTTGGGTTTCTCAGACACCAAACAACCCAATTGAAGCTATGTCACAGTCTACATTTATTAAAACTCGGATTTCACGCCATCAAAATAGCTCTCCAACCTCAATCTATGCAGCTGTTGACCAGTTTACAAAGGGTGCATCGCAAATAATGCATCAATTAGCACTGCTAAAGGCAGAGAACCAAAACCTACGACAGGCAAATGAAGTACTAAGCAAGCGCCGGAGAGCTAGGAAAACACGACTACAGCAAGGAGGATCACTTAGTCAACAAGGGGCGCAAGAGCTACAGGATGAGAGGGATGTTGTGCAGCAGGTAGAGCAGGAAATAAGGGCAAGCCGTGGTCGGAAGCCAAGGGAAGAAACCCGTGCCCGTCGCTGTGGCAAGTGTGGTGAGACTGGGCACAATGCGCGCACGTGTCAGATTGTAATAGACACCTCTGAGGAAGAGGACTCCGAGTAGTTTCAATTGATTTCTAATGTTGTGGTAGATTTATCGCAATGTTTGTCGTGAGGGTAGATAATTTTGGCGCTTTCGCTTGTTTGGCGCTTTCGCTATACATGTACGTTATGTAAGTGTAAGTAATACTCGATCTTTTTGATACGGGTGAGGGCCCCGTCAGCAAGTTATACCATACCATATTCAGTTTAATAAAGATCATATTCTCATAAATATACTGGTGCTATCACCGCTTATCAGTAACTACCACGAGCCGTTTTAGGGGACCAGAAATGCTTATCTAACCCCGCCTTGACACTAGCGGCCGCACTTGGCGGGATGACGATAACTGTGTGTATTTCGAAAACTTTTAAAAAAGTAGATAAAGTCAACAGCACATACATCTGCCCACTAATATATCACGTACGGCCTGACTTTCTTCCAGACAACACCTACTCCCACACAAGAATCCACCTCTACCCCTCCAGAATGGCCGCCTCAAACCCCGCCATCCCGGCCTACAAAACCGCCTTCCTCGAGTCCTGCCTCTCCGCCAACGTCCTGACATTCGGCACCTACACCCTCAAATCCGGACGTCGTTCGTGCCACCCCTCCCCCTCCACGCAAACTCCCAACTAACCCCCTCACCACAGAATCCCCCTACTTCTTCAACGCCGGCTCGTTCCATTCCGCCCCACTCCTCTCGGCCATCGCCCAGGCCTACGCCCACACCATCGTCTCCTTCCTGGCCACCAACCCCTCCGTCCCCAAGCCCGACGTCATCTTCGGCCCCGCATACAAAGGCATCCCCCTCGCCTGCGCCGCGCTCCTCGAGCTGCACCGTCTCGATCCCGAAACCTGGGCGAACGTGTCCTACAGCTTCGATCGCAAGGAAGTCAAAGACCACGGCGAGGGCGGGTCAATCGTCGGCGCCGCTTTGAAGGGAAAGAACGTCCTTGTCATCGACGATGTGATCACCGCCGGTACTGCTATGCGTGATACCCTCGTCAAGGTCGCCAGGGAGGGCGGAACGGTGGTGGGGTTCGCGGTTGCGCTTGATAGGGAGGAGAAGATGCCCGGGCCGAGGGAGAAGGAGGGGATTGATGATGGGGAGGCGAGGGGGAGCGCGATGGGGCAGATTAGGGGGGAGTTCGAGGTGAGGACGGCGAGTATTGCGACGTTGGGGGATTTGATTGAGTTGTTGAGGGGGAAGGGGAGTGAGGAGGATGTGAAGAGGATGGAGGCGTATAGGGCGAGGTATAAGGCTAGTGATTGATTGAGGTGCTCTGCAGTGTTGAAAGGGCTTTAGCAATAAGAAATAAGAAAGAGTGTTTATGATGTGGTAATGCCTTTTGGGCTTGCCAATGCACCTGCTTCTTTCCAAGCTCTCATGAATGATATTCTAAGACCTTACTTGGATATCTTTGTTGTTGTCTACTTAGACGACATTCTTATATACTCTTTAGACACTCAAGAGCATGTTCTACATGTTAGACAAGTCTTAGAGAAGCTATCTCAAGCACAACTCTTTTGCAAACTTGAGAAATGTCTTTTCCATATGTCTCAAGTTGATTTCTTGGGACATAGAATTTCAACAGAAGCATTCAGATGGATCCTGAAAAGACAAAAGCAGTACAAACGTGGCCTATTCCTTCCAGCATTAAAGAGGTTCAGTCTTTCCTTGGTTTGCCAACTATTACAGGAGGTTTATACCAAGATATACATTGATGCTTTTAAAGGAGAATTCAAAGAAGGGAAAATGTTACTACACTTTAACCCCTTGAAACCTGCCACTCTTGAGACAGATGCCTCGGATTTTGCCATTTCTGGAATCTTATACCAAGCTCCAAAAGACAAACAAGAAGAGCTACAGCCTGTGGCATTTTACTCAAGAAAGCTGTCTCAGGGGCCAAGAATCAAAGAGCAGATCTCCTCTCAAGAAGACATGACTACCAAGATTCTGCTAAAGCTAGCAATACAAAGGCTCTGCTAGACTCTACAAATCTTATAGCAGCATCTTTAAGCAACCCTCATACTACAGAGGACTTAGGGGTAAACTTATCCCTCAAGACCAAGTTGCCCCCTGTAATGGTGGGTGCACCAGATGTGAGAATTGTAATGGTGGGTGCACTAGATGTGAGAATCTAGCCACCCAAGGAAGGGATGAATTTACTAAGACAACACACTGTCTTAGAAAACAGAGCCAAAGGGTTGTAGCTTAGACTATTCCACAACGCAGCAATCAGGTGTGTGATGTAGTGAAGTGGTTCAGACAAGTTGCAACAAATGTTGAGTCTGGGAACTCAGGGGTAAGTCAGAGGTTAACACCTCACTGACTTTTCAGAAACAAGGAGTAACAAGATGAATGCTTGGAAGCTTGGAAAAGACGTGGAAGTATGTGATAGTCGATTTACTGTATTGTCTGCTTGCCCTTTCTTAAGGAAAGGGCAATCCTATTTATGCTAAAGGAGTGTAGTTCTCTCATTTTCCAAGACTTTCCATGACTTACCAGGCTTGGTAACTGTAGTCGACGTAAGAGAATCCCATAGAACCAGCTCTTAGGTTCGTAGCCTATAGGAAGTAAAAGGAGGTCCAAGGTCAGAGTACCCCTATAGACAAATTATGTCATAGACAAATTATGTCATAGACAAATTATGTCATAACTTAACCAATCTTGGTGGTAACTAAAGAGCGATGACATGTAATGAATCATAGAGGTTTGTAGGAGCTTTTAGAGCTATCGTTCATGCTCCTAGGCCTCTAGTTGGTAGAGATATGTCATGTGGTAGTATGAGTGATGTCATGTAATGAATCATAGAGAGTTGTAGAGATATGCTATGTGGTAATATCGGCCCAGTAACTAAGGAGCGATGACGTGTAATGAATCATAGATGGTTGTAGCAATCGTTGAGTATTATTGCTCTTGTTGTTGGTGTGATAAGCCAAAATATGTATAGTGACTTGTAGGTTTGAGGAGGAGATTTCCAAGTTTGCTCTTGAGTTTGATAGCAAACTGAGTGCAACGAATGTCAGTATGACATCGGAATCCCTTAGCAGCCGATTTATCAACCTTGATGATCCGATTAATACACCAACAATAGGGAAGAGGAACGATATGAATATACGTCGACGGGAAGTGGCTTGGCCAGATATTGAGGCTATTCTTTTTGAGTGGCAAGAACGAATCGATTCAAAAGGAGGTTTTACAACTGCGGAGATCTTACAAGAGAAGGCAAAGTGAATTTGGTCACAACTACCACAATATCAAGGGAAGCCTTCGCCAGAGTTTAGCATTGCTTGGATACAGAAATTTCGACTACGTCACAACATCCGGAATAGAAAGAGGCAAGGAGAAGGGGCATCAGTCAGTGAGACAGCAGAGGACGAGATGAGGGCTATTTGGATGTGGCTGGGGAGTATTTAAAGGACAACATTTATAACATGGATGAGACGGGTTTATACTGGAAGATGATGCCATCTCGTGGGCTTTCTACAATGGAGGCTCAAGTAGGAAGGAAGATGGACAAGGCAAGGATGTCTGTCGTATTCTGTTGTAACGCTGCTGGTACTGATCGATGTCCTCCTTGGTTTATTGGCAAGGCGAAAACGCCTCGAGCTTTACGAAACATCGACGTCATAGCAATGGGAGGGGTTTGGAGGTGGAATAAGAAGGCTTGGATGAATCAGTTTATTATGGCAGAATGGTTAAGGGCTTTTTATGCTCGTATTGGTACAACACGGGAGGTTCTTCTCACCATGGACAACTTTTCAGCACATATCAAGGCCCTCGAATCGACACCACCCCCTGCGAATATCCGAGTTATCTGGCTTCCTCCAAATGCAACAAGTCGATTTCAAGCCCTAGATCAAGGTATCATTGCCTCTGTCAAAGCTCATTACCGTCGACAATGGCTCCTTTACATCCTTGACACTTTTGAAAGGAATGAAGATCCTGTCCAAACGATGAATATACGACTTGCTATTCGATAGCTTCTTCGATCCTGGAATCACGACCTTACAAACTCGACAATCTATAACTGTTTTCGAAAGAGTACGATTGTTCAAAAGCCAGTTCAACTACCCTCACAACCTCTTCCTGATATTACCAATCTCTATCAACAAGTACAACAAGCTGGGAATGTACACGACTCTATAAATCCAGTCGATGAGGATATACAATAGTTAGAGGGGTGGGAGGATTTTCAGGGGGGGGATGCTATTCTTGAGGATATCCTCAAGAATAGCATCCCCCCCCTGAAAATCCTCCCACCCCTCTAACTATTGTATATCCTCATCGACTGGATTTATAGAGTCGTGTACATTCCCAGCTTGTTGTACTTGTTGATAGAGATTGGTAA
Source organism: Pseudogymnoascus destructans (assembly GCF_001641265.1). Classification (NCBI taxonomy): domain Eukaryota; kingdom Fungi; phylum Ascomycota; class Leotiomycetes; order Thelebolales; family Thelebolaceae; genus Pseudogymnoascus; species Pseudogymnoascus destructans. The sequence goes on along the minus strand of NW_020167538.1, from coordinate 738,891 downwards.
TATCAGGAAGAGCTCCTGTCTCGGAACAGTATCTCAGCTGGTGTGCACCTAATAGTAGAGTGGATTTGAGTGTTTATTGCAAGCGTAACCTTAAGTAGCCCATCTTTCCACTCTGTAGACCCATGATCCATTTTCCATGCTCGTAGCTTATTCTTAACAACTCCATTTGCCTGCTTAACTAGGCCTTGCGTCTATGGTGACTGTGGTGCTCCATTTACTACTTGAATTTCATACTTCTGTAGTAATATAAGTAGAGCCCCTTTGCCATTATCTACTTGCATAATGTTAAAGAGGTAAGAAAGCTGTAATAAAGAGAGCAAAGCAGTCTGTAATTAGCTCTACATGCTTGCTCTTTAATGAATATAGCTAACGTATTTCACAGGCGAAGCGATCACCTAGGCGAAGTGATCACTGAACTTCCCACCTAAAATTGAGAAATTTACAGATAATAACTCAACAACAACTTCATATATATTCTAAAAATGTGTGTATTCATAAAGGGCTTCATTCATGAGCCTTTGCATGGATGCTAGTGCATTTGTTAGTCCAAAGGGCATAACTTGATACTTGAATAAACCATAGCAGGTGCAGAATGCTGTTTTCCACTCATCTCCTGTAAGGACACAGGGCACCCAGCTCACAGTAATAGCATATGAGAGTGCGAGTCGGAGGCTAAACGGATGCTATCCTATAGGTCTACTACGAAGGATACAAAAAAGATGAAGGGGGAACCCCGCTGAGTCTGTTTCCTTGAGTACCCGAAACGGGCCCGACTCGGTTATCCCAACCCTAGCCCTGATCCTTCCACCGCAACAGGTCAGCATCGACCCTGAACCCTACACCCTTACCGTCCCCCACTATAGTGTAACTGGCTTCTACTGGTTCGAAACCACACCGAGTCGGATTTCATGCTTGTAGTGACCGTAACAGTTCTGAGACAGGTTCTTCGAGTATCTAGGTAAGGAGGCATCCTTACAGGCCTTACGTGGTAGCTGTCACGGTTCACCAAGGCATAGGGCGCCAGTTGGGTATTATGAATTAAACTCAATCTAGAGAAGAAAGGAAAGAGAAGAGGAGCACTCGAGCAGTGGCTCGATCTATATACAGCTATTGTGGAGTGAATTCTCTTTAGCGAGACCAGTTCTGAGAATTCACTCCACAACTGAAAACTTCACTCCAACCCCGGAAAGCTCCCCACACCCCTGAACCCCCACTCGAGCTGCAAGGCGCACTTGATATCGTAACAGTAGCACGTGATAGCCTTCCTTACAATTACCTCCCCCTTTAGGTGTAAGGATGCCTTCTCGTCTCTCATTCTAGGGAGTAGACTCCAGGTAGCCGCGGGGTCACGTGTGATCATTTGGGTGGCCTAACCGAGTCGGAACCGAGTCGGATGGGTTTCGGATACTTGAGAAAATCGACTGACGGGGTTCCCCATCATCTTTTTCGTATCCTTCGTAGTAGACCTATAGGATAGCATCCGTTTAGCCTCCGACTCGCACTCTCATATGCTATTACTGTGAGCTGGGTGCCCTGTGTCCATACATTAGGGGAATTGCCCGTAATTCTGAGCAGAGAGGCTGATTTCCAGATCATAGGCTTTATGTAATTGTTTAGGCTGTTTGCTCTGTGTAGGGGGGGGTTGTCCAGGCACGCTCTAAACTAGGTGGTCTTATGACTCCCTTATTGTCGTTAGTTGCCATAGCCACTCCTTGTTTTAGGGCCCCCCTATTCCTACCTCCTACCCCTTAACCTTCTTCCTAAAACCTTCACCTCACCACTTCGCTTCACCACCTCATTCCACCCTAACTTTCAAAGCTTAATCATCCAACCTTTAAGGTATTTTGTTCCCCTTTCCTCTAGCTTATAGAGGCTTATTAACAGTAATAGATCTTCCCATTCCAACTCCATTATGATGCCTTGTAAGAAGGTCCCTACGGTTCCTGTTCCTATAGCCACCCCTTATAAGAGAACGGCAGCCTAGATGTTAGGCTCCCCTAGGTCCAAGGCACTAGTTACGCCTACTCCTTCTAGGTCTATGTCGTCCTAACGTCCACGTACCGTTCGACCCTACCATTCGCCTACTGTTAAGGATGGCCTAGAGGAACTAGACAACCCTAGATTTTCTAACAACGTTCCTAAGGAGATGCACACCATGCTTAGGTAGAAGGTTGCCGCCTACTACGTGGTCCCTAAATCTATAGGGTGCCTTTGCGCTAGCCCTCACCCTTGCTATGTGAAGTGCGCTCATACCTATTTCAACCCCTAGACAGATGTGTTAGACCCTGATATAGGGAAGTGCGGTGATTGCCTTTAGGGCAACCACTAATGCATCTAGGTAGGGCGTCTCCTTCTTCCCTCTTCGCCTAGTTGTACTAACAGTAGGTAGGCTAATACCTAATTCAGTGTCGAACTAGAGGCCCTCTAGCTTGCTACTAACGCTTTCTTAGATAGCTAGGCTGATGACAACGATGCTAGGCTTAAGGCCGACTCTAGCACCACCTCCTAGGCCCTTGCTGTCCTCCACGAGGCCTAGCGCATATACTCTAACGCCTTCTAAGCCTAGGAGGCCCCTACCCCTAAGGGCAAGGGTGTTTCTAGACTAGCTAAGGGTAGAGGAGTCGCTAGACCTTCCTCTAAGGATAAGGGTCCCTCTAGGGTCGCCGTACGCAATATAGACGACCCTTAGTAGGCTTAGGTGTTCTACGCCTCCGTTAACGCAGTCCTTAATGCCCACTAGTCTGGGCTCGAAGCCTACGCCAACTCCATGAAGTTCCTTGTAGGTCTGCGGCTTCCCTTCTTCTTAGGTGTTGGCTAACCCCATAGGCAGTTGGAGCCCCGCACCAAGTGATGTCTGCTCCTTCCGTCACGCCCTCGCCCGTTGATCTAGAGCGTGCTCTCTTAGAGCGCCAGCTTGTAAAGCCCAGCAAGTGGAGGTACAACGCCCTACCACCTACGCCCCTAGGGCCTCCTTCGGTCCACTCCTCGTCATCGTCCTTGTCTGATGGCCAAGGCTCTTCGTCGGAGTCCGACTTTTTTGATTGTTTCCGTCGCCTATAGGACTAATACTACTCCGTTGTCCTATCCTTGTTTTCTTGCGCATGCTTCCTGTGATATGCCGCAATTAACGGTAATCCTACATCATGTTTTGGCACCCACTGGTCGTCTGCAGCTGTGTAGTCAGCCCATCTAATTAGGTATTCTTCCCTGCTTCCTGTGCCTTTTGTTCTGTGGTCTAGGACCGCTTCTACTTCCAACAACCTTCGAATCGCCCAGTAAAGGAGAACGAGACGGTTTTCGGCGGTTAGTGACAAAGTGAGTCCACAAATTTAAAAGGCTAGCCTTACATATGCTAATATAATATAACCTAGCGAGCATAATGGAGACGAAATATTGCGTCTTACTCGCCTCGGGGTTATACCAGTTAATGGAAGATTGTCCTTGGACCCAACGTTCCGTGAGCGCGTCCCATTTCTGCGAGCTTGTCCACGTTGCCAACAAGCCGTGAAGGAAATCATTTCATCAGCGGATATGTCAAGGTTGGAGCAAGCAGAGCAGGAGGGAGCGATGACAATAGTCCAATAGTCTCCACGAAGTAGCATTGTAATCTATTCAGGTAGACGCAGGGGATTTGGGTTTCAATTTCACTGTAACCTGCGGTTTTTTTGCTTGAGCATTATTTACCTTCATAAGAAAATGGATACCGAACGTGGGTTTCTCTTGTGGTTGTTCTGATTCAGCCATCTTGACGAAGAATGCTTTAGTGACGAGACGTGTGGACAGACGATGTTACCGTTTGCATCCCCCAGAAACAACAAATGAACCGACCACCAGCTTCGCAGCACAGTTGCCAGGACGCGAGAATTACCCCCAAGATCTCAAACTCCCTACTCGTCAGCTACATCCCACCCATCCTCCCTCTCCTCTCAGCCCCAGCTTCCCCGTCCATATCGTTAAGTACGCGGACTCAAACATGGTGCCTTCACGTTCTTATCATCGGCGCAACCCAAAATTGGTATCTGCCCTCCGCCCATGATCTTAACCGCGCTGATGCGGACTAAAGTGCATGCAGTAGCATCTATCGATCCTGGGAAGTTGCGTTTGCGGGCGGAAGGAGCAGCCGCGAGGTCGGTCGCTACTTTCTTCAGCTGATATCAGGTTTGCGCGAAATGTCAGCGTTGACGGTTCGAGTCATCATATCGTGGGTTATACCGTGTTTCTATTTTGTTTCGAATTCTTATTTCCTTCCTTTTGTGTGTCCACGGTGTCCAATTCTGTATAGTCGTGCAGACTCCTGCGTGGCAGTGGGGTGGTCGTACAGAGACGGCTGGTGGGAATGAGTTTGTAGGCACCACTCCTCGTTGTCGGGTCACACAGCCACAGCCGTCTTCGCCCCGTCTCTCAGCCGCTGTACGATGCGAAGACGGGGTTCGTTCCTGTTTGGAAATAGGAAGCGAGAAAAAAATCCCCTTGTTCAGTTCTAGGCGCAAGGCAGCAAGGACACATGGCATCGGACGGGATGGGATGATTACCCGGGAATTACAGGTTACGCATCATTCCGCAGCCCAGGTTCAGGGGCATCTAATCCGGACACCACGATATCTTGGGACACGTCGTATCAGATCGGAGAAATGCCGCGTGGGAACCACGGTGGCTTGGCCCCTGGTTCCTGTCTTGCTTGGGGGTGGGGCAGACGAGGGTTGCCCAGCTCACGCTGAATATGTTGATTATCTGCATGTTTCATGATGGGGGCTGTGGCTGAGGCTGGAGGATGGGGGCCGGAGGAGGCGAGGAGGAGGAGGATTACTGGGACGGAGGAGGTAAATGGCGTCGATTATTGGATGGCAGCCACTGCGCCTCGACTTGGAAGGGAGGGTTGCCTTGCATCGTGTTGGCTTGACTCGTCTACAACGTTAGGGGGGGATGCGAGAGTAGTTGGGGGTAGGACGAGGAGAGTGAGTACATAGAGCCTGCGTTTCGCTGTCATGGGGAAGAGATCATCAAGCAAGTGATTTCGTTGACTTCATCTTCATTCTCTTATCCCCATTGTCTTTTTCTTTCTCCTTCATCGTTTGGGTTAGTTCGCCCCTTTTCCAATACCCACCCAAGGCGAGTCGCCACCATTCATCAACAATGAAGCATATCACCACTACCACTCTCCTCTCCTCCCTCCCACTCATACTCCCCGTCTTCTCTACCCCCGTCTCCACTCCACACTACACAAACCACAAACCACCAGGCCACCTTCTCGGTTCCTCCTTCGGCGTTCCGGGGCCCCAAACGTTCGACTATGTGGTCATTGGCGGCGGCACCGCCGGCCTCGCCCTCGCAAGCCGCCTAAGCGAGAACCCCAACTGGACCGTCGCTGTCGTCGAGGCAGGCGGCTTCTATGAGACGGATAACGGCAACGTGAGCCAGGTTCCGTTATTTGCGAGCATAGGCTCGGATAAGACGGCCGCGAATTATAACCCGTTGGTTGATTGGGGGTTCATGACTGAGCCACAGACGGTGGGTTACCCCTTTTGGCTATCCGTTTGTCTTTCGGATTTTCGTCCTTGTGCGCCACTTGGGTGCAAAGGAACGTCGTCAGTGGAATTATATGCTGATGTTATGCTGGAACAGGGTGCTAACAACACCTCTGTGCATTATGCGCGAGGTAAGTGTCTGGGGGGCAGCTCGGCTCGGAACTATATGGCCTACCAGCGCGGGACAGTCGAGTCGTTCGACCTCTGGGCGACGCTTGTGGGCGACAAATCGTACTCGTGGCGCTCTTTCCTGCCATACCTTCAGAAGAGCGTTCACTTCACTCCACCCCCTGCCGGCAAACGAGCCGCCAACGCAACAGCAGCGGTTGATCTCAAGACCATCGGCCCGAACAACGGGCCTGTTTCGCTGACCTTCTCCAACTATGCCATGGGCATTAGCAGCTATGTGCAGAAAGGCTTTGCAGAGATTGGGATCCGTCCCACGAACGGATTTGCTAGTGGCACACTGAATGGGTCGAGCTACGTGCTCGAAACGATCGATGAAAGCACACAGATTCGAGAGAGCTCCGAGACGGCATTCCTGACGCCGGCGCTGGGAAGAGATAATTTAATTGTATTTGCGCATACCCTGGCGAAAAAAGTGTTGTTTGATAGCCAGAAAAGGGCCACCGGTGTGAGTGTTGAGACTGGCGGGAAGGTGTATAAGCTCAGTGCGAAGAATGAGGTTGTGCTTTCGGCGGGTGCGTTTCAAAGTCCGCAACTGCTGATGGTATCGGGCGTTGGGCCAAAGGCAACGCTGGATAAATTCAATATCCCCCTGGTGAAGAACTTGCCAGGCGTGGGGCAGAATATGTGGGTGAGTTTTTTCATGCCCGGAGAAGCAAAGTGCAAGATACTGATTATGGCAGGACCATGTGTTCTTCGGCCCCAGCTATAAGGTCAACGTTATCACAGGGTCAGCACTCGCGAGACCTGGATTCGCGAAGAAAGCCGTGACAGACCTTCTCGAAAAGCAATCCGGCATCCTTACCAACTCCGGTGGGGATTTCTTCGGTGCGTCCCCCATTATCAATTCTGATACCCCAACTGACTCTCACAGCATGGGAGAAGCTTCCACCCACCAGCCGCGCCGCCCTCCCAGACTCCGACCGTAAAGCCCTCGCCTCCTTCCCCGCGGACTGGCCCGAGCTCGAATACCTTACTGTCGGCGGCTACATGGGAGATAATGTGGATTACACCACCGGCCCCTCTGACGGCTTCAACTATGCCACCGTGGTCGCCGCTCTCGTCGCGCCCCTTTCCCGCGGCACCGTCTCCATCCGCTCCAACGACACTTCTGACGCTCCCGTGATCGACCCGCAGTGGCTGACGCACCCTACGGACCGTGCTGTTGCAATAGCTGCACAGAAGCGGTTGAGGGAGCTGTTTGCAACGAAGGCGATGAAGGGGGTTGTGCTGGGGGATAGGGTGTATCCTCCTGCGACGAAGGGGGGTGAGACCGATGCGCAGTTATTGGCGGAGGTGGGGGCGGGCTTTAATACGGTGTGGCATGCGGCGTGTACGTGTAAGATGGGGAAGAAGGAAGATGAGATGGCGGTGGTGGATGGGAAGGCGAGGGTGTTTGGAGTGAGGGGATTGAGGGTGGTGGATGCGAGTTCGTTTGCGCTGTTGCCGCCGGGGCATCCGGTAAGCGCTATTTGTGAGTATCATTCTTTGCTGTGTGTTGGAAAGTTGGTTGGCTAATGGCGGGTGTGTAGATGCGTTGGCAGAGAAGATTGCGGATGATATTAAGAAGGATCCGGTGGTTGTGTAGATGGAGTGGGTAATATCGAAGGAGAGCTGCCTGTGTTGTCGAATAGGAGATATTAGAGACGAGGTCCTAGAGATGAGCTGTTCGAAAATGTCTGTGGGTAAGGAGCTATGGGTGAGGGGATGCGAAAAGGATGAGGGGTTTCTTTGGATTTCGGCGCTGATGAATAATGTTATTTCATTCTTTGGTTCATATTCTTATGTATAGTTAGGCACATACAGGTATCCACAGAACAAAGGGAGAGAGATGCATGGATGAAGATCCCGTAAGCAATCGAAAGGTTGTCTTAGAAATATAGCAATATCACCGCGTTGGATGTTGGTATTCAAAATGATATGCAGGTTATACTGTATCCCATGCATAGAGTGAAAAGGAAGAGCGCCAAGAAACTGTGAAAATGCATCACATACCTGTATAATTCGTCATGAACGCAACCATAGAGATGTAAAGGCATAAATTCGAGTTGTATAACTTGCAACGTATACTGTGCGCTGTAGGATCTATAACATTTTTGCGTGCTGTGCCCTGTGAGACATGCATATTCGGCACCCGATAGAGTAGTCTTGCATCCGCCCCAGAACAGGAAAGTCGACGCGGCCGCCTCGGCGCAGTAGATCGGTTTACCAATCGTCGATCCAAGGGATGATCGCCGGCGCGGTACCCTTTAACTTCAGCTACGGTTACATCTGACAGGTGACAGCTGTCAGCTTACTACAGCATACAGCAGTCGAATAATGGGGCGGGTGGCGGCTTTTGCCGGGAGGAACGTGCAACTTCAATTTCTTACCAATCCGTCATTTTTGTGTGCGTGGTGAGTAATTCAAATGTGACCACCATATTCCACTAGATATCAAAGAAACACGGGAAGGAGAAGCTCAAAGAAAGACAGAATAGATGTCATCAATGACGACGCCAGGCTGGTTGGGCTGCTTAGTAAATGCGAAATACCGACCGACTGGAGAGGCTAGAGGTTGTGATTAGAAATCTTGGGCAACGACGTCGATTGTTACTTCCGTTTTAGATATCGTCGTTCCTGTCGTTCTCGTCGTCGGTAACCACCTGAATATGCTGTGTCATTGATGTTTGCTCCTGAGGGAAAGGTATAAAGTATCCTCCAATTTCCACGGTTGCTCTCTCTTCTTTCTTACAACTTCACTCTCGCAACACACATTCACTCTACAACCTCTTTCCTCCACTTCAGTCTCCAAACTTCAATCAACCAGCACAGCTCCAATCTAACCACTTCAAAGTCATACATTCAACCTTCAAAATGGTTCAACCAATCAAGCTCTACACTGTCGCCGCGGTAAGCCATTTCCCATCCCCGTCAACACCAAATAGCACACAGCTGAACACAAACACAGGGCCCAAACCCATGGAAGGTCGCCATCTTCCTTGAGGAGCTTGGTATTCCTTACACCAACGAGCTCCGAACCTTCGCCGAGCTCAAGGAGGAGCCATACCTCGACATTAACCCCAACGGCCGCGTTCCAGCCATCCAGGACCCAAACACTGGCATCACTGTCTCTGAGGTGAGTTTAACTTCCCATGACAAACCTTCCCCAACATTACCTCCATACTCCACAACCAATTTTCGCCAACCTCAACCTAATACTTACAATCCTCCCAGTCCGGCGCCATCCTCCAATACCTCGCCGAGACCTACGACACCACCTACAAGTTCCACCACGCCAGCGGCCAAGAGAAGTACTCCGAGTACCAGTGGCTCCACTTCCAGACCTCCGGCCAAGGCCCCTACTTCGGCCAGAAAGCCTGGTTCTCCAACTACCACGCCGAGAAGCTTCCCTCGGCCGAGACCCGCTACGAGGGCGAGATCCGCCGCGTCCTCGGCGTCGTCGAGCTCCACCTCAGCAAGACCAAGACCGACTACCTCGTTGGCAACAGCTACTCCTACGCCGATCTGGCCTGGACTACCTGGAACCAGCTGATTGGCTGGTTGGCTGCTGACATTGATGTCAAGAAGGACTTCCCGCTCTTTGCGGCCTGGAATGAGAGAATCCAGAATCGTTCTTCGGTCATCAAGGTTGCGGCGGACAAGGCTACGCTTCAGTAGATTGGGATGGATGATGTCTTGATCCCTACTTTCTGAGGTGGAAGGAGGTTAGACTGGGATATGTGGTGTGGATGCGATGGGAAACCCAATGACTTTATGGCTTTGAGAAAATGATGATGATTTCATACATGTGTTCCATGATGCTTCCCAACGTGATTTTGAATCGAATGATGTGAGATGATTGCGGGTATTTTGGCTTGAAACCCTCCAACTCCTCTCCTCCATCTTCTCCTTTCCCTCCACATCAACGAGCTCCTCCACATCAAAGAGCTCCTCCACATCAACGAGCTCCTCCGTCACGGCGCGATATTATCAACCAGCTATATGCACGTAGGCGTAAATACCGACTATCGTCTTATGATAAAACTGTATTACATAAAACGCATAACGTAGTTCACAAGTGAGTCGCCTACACAAGCTCACCGCCGGTTTTTTCTTGGCATCGTACGAAATTATAACTCGCTACATACGAAATTTAGCTGACACAACTAATCTTAAGCGATTAAGCGACTTAACACTCGTGATATAATCTGCTAACGCAAACAGACAACCTTCGTACGATTGCTAAAGCTCATACGGAGCGTTAAAAAGGGAAAGGAGCAGCTTTAAAGGGACATTTCCACATTTCGACTAAGGAATTACGCGATAAGTTGTAGAGGCTAAGAAAGAGACAATAGGGAAGCGAAAGAAAGAGAAGCAAATAAGGCAAAAGGAAGCTTCGTACGAACCTGAAAGTGAGAGTGAGATTGGAGAAGATTCATCATGGGGATATCCAATATAAGAAATATTGAAGACAATGAATAGCTAATACAATTTTGTTTTTCTAGAGGCTGGAAACTCCTTCGTTACTCGTGGCAAGCATGATGTGCCGTTTCGATATAGGCTTTATACACGAGCGAATACCAGGCGAGAAGCGCCTTTTTGCCATCGTCACCGAGCTGGAAGATTGCGGGGAAGAGGACAAGATGGTTATGTTGCCGCTGATGAAGATCAAGGGCTCGACTCAGATCATCATCGGCCTCCCAGGGATTGGTAGCAAGCCGCTCTACATTGTCGACACAGACTCGACAAGAAGAAATGAGCCAGCACCATTTGGGAAGGGCAGCCTGAGATTGAATAGCACGGCGAGCTATTCCGAGTCGTTTGTCTCAACTCTGCCAAGTGATCCAGCAGTACTGATTTACTGCTGGTGGGATATTGGGTTGATGTGATCAATGGCGGGCACAGGGAAACTGGAAGGATGGCAGCGCTTTTACCAGTTAGAAGTGAAGCCGTAGATATAATAAATGAACTCAATTCCTATATCTATCTACCTATTCATATTGCTCTATGTGATGTCGATTTCGATGCTTTGAATACGACTTTATGAAAATAGGCGACACGTGCCTTCCGTATTTGGTGGTTTCTTCGCCCACCGTAAACTTCACTCCAAATTCGAATTCTGTCTCCGAATCGACCCCTATGTAAAGGTTGGATATGCCATCAGAATTTGCACTGTGAAGGTAAATTCAATCTCATTTGAACGAGTATTCAAACTCTTCACTTGTCATGTCAACCGCTCGCTCTCGAGCTTCGTTCTGAGCTGTCGCGCTCTATTCTTCTTGGCTCTCCAAGCCTGCCAAAACAGTGGCTGACCTCGCCACAACTTGCCCAATGTGGTTGGGGCTCTGTTTGGAATTGTCGAGGCCTCTTTGAGCCTCTCTGAACCTTCCTCGATTATTTTCGAAGCTCGCATTCAATGCTGTCCGGAGTACTGTCCAGGATAGTCTCCCCGCTCCAGCCCAAACCGACAGCTGGCTAACCTTGTCACAGATTCAAGTCCGCCACTATTGACAGCTCAATTGAGCCATATCCATCGGGCATGCCTTTCGAAGGCAAATATCTCTGGCTTCTCGCTCTTCGACGCAATGGCCACCCTCGCTGGCATGCTCGCCGAGCTGCCTGCAAACGCAAATATCTCTGACCTCCTCGCCATCGAAACCCCTCCCCCCAAACATGAGCATACCCCGCCTGGCGCGCCACTGCCAGGATATTAAAGTCAGCGATGAATGGCTCCCAGCCATCGCCTTGTATTGCCGAACGGTCCCCGATTGTCATAGGCATTATCCAAAGCTCCCCCACCCTCATCGCAATCCACCAGCCAGCTCGACCATAGAGCGCTCCTCTTCGACATTGCTGCTCCTGGGTAAGTCCTCTATCCTCTCACCGAATTGCCTAAATTCTACTGACCCAAAACACAAAACTCTAGTCACCTTTCGACGCCGGGCATGAGCGCTCCCCGGGCGTTTTGGGTCGCGCTGCCATACTCCCTAGCCATTCCCAGGATGTCTGGAATGCACACCATCTTGCGCACCTCAATTTGAGGTATGTCAAATCGTGCGCAGACTCTGGATTTGTATGGGGTTTTCGGAGTCCAAAGGGGGGAGCCTTTGGATTTTTGAAAAAACAAAACGTGCATTTCCCCAGCCTGATTTTGGCCCTGTTTTGGGCACTTTGCTATGAGCACTCCGTGGAGCTGTCTTCGGGTGACCATCATAGGTGGCACATACTTATGTATCGCATCACCAGTAAGTTTGACTATGTTTCCATTCTGCAAGCTTCAGTGTCCCTGGTCATGGCCACTTGTGGCCGACTACACACGACAGTAGGTTGAAACTTCACATTTGGAATGCCTCAATTCTTTTCCTTTTTATTTCCTTTTTATTCGTTTAGTGGATTAATATGTTTAGAGGTATGTTGAAGCTGATTTCCTCCAGCTTGGGCATGCGTTTCTACATGTCGATACTCAGTTAAGTCAGGTAAGTGTTTCAATTTTTATTTTCTCCATGTCCTTTCGGTTTTGGGTATATTCTAGCCCGGTAAGTGTCTATTTTCTCGATCTCTGTTCGTTTTTGGGTATATTACAGCCAGTAAGTGTTTTTATTTCTCTATGTCCTTTTTTATTTCTCTATGTCCTTTCGCTTTACCTCTCTTCTTTCCTTTCCTTTTCTTTCATTGATACTGTCTCAGTGTTCGGCAGATACTACCCAGGTAGTATCTGGGTCCTCGCCAGGTAAGGTAAGTATCTGAGCGACTTTGCTCAGGTAAGGTAGGTATTTACAGATACTTTAGCAGGTAGTTGAGCCTCAATTCCGTATACAAAAATGACGCTTTTGATATTTGAAATAGATAATGATATGTAACTAGAATATGTAACTAGAAAAGTGAAACTCGTGACAAATATAATAATAAAATAGACAGCCCCTATTCCTATTCTTCTGCCTCATCATCTGCATCATCACCGTCGCTGTCGGCATCTGGTAAATAACCCCAATTCCGTAAGCAAAGCAGATATCTAATTGTCGATGGCGACAATCTATTCCTTTTCTTAGTAATGATATCGCTACCATTGCTAAATACCCGTTCTGATGGTGCTGATGTCGCAGGAATTGCAAGATGGTCTCGAGCAACTTGAGCAATTATTGGATATTGATATTGCTTTGCAGACCAATATTTGAGAATATCAGTATGCTCACCAGGCCGTGGTTCAAGCATCCATCGTTTCCATTCTGGTTCTTCAAATGATATACCCTCTGATGCAAATAAATCTTCATCAGAATCTGGTTCTTGCACTCTAGTATTTGCATTTCCTAATGCATCTGCAAGAGCTGTTTCACGTTCAATACGCTCTGTATCAAGATGATATTGCCGTGTCTTATATGTTCTACAAACATCTTCAAACTGTGCTCTTGCCCGTGTGATTCGTACATGATCTGTACTATCTGGATATATCTTTTTAAACACTGTATGGTTCATCCGTGGATCGCAAATTGTAGCTACAGCTGAGTGCTTACATTGCTGATTTGTTGCAAGAGTATAATACGCGTGAAGCTTTTGATAAGCTACTGTGCATGCAATACCAATTGCTGAGTGCTCGCCAACTTCTTGTTGCATCTTCTTAACTTTATTTATCATTTTAAGATAAAGTGGAATAGCAAAGTTAAGTGACGGATATGTATCACTTTGTAGCCGTCTTGATGGTTTGAGAAATATTAAGAACAGTCGTTCAAGATCTTTAATAACAGCCCAATCTCCTGTAGTTAATGCAATATCTTTCATACTAATATCAAGCTGTTGTGTTATGCATACTGCTGTGATTGGTATTTGGAGTTTTAATGCTGTATCAAGCATACGATGTGTTGAATTCCATCGTACTGGCATATCAAGTGATAGTTGCTGTGGTTTTAAACCTATAGCTTTGACTTGTCGTTGTAAAGCATCCTTCCATGCTCGTCGATTACGAAAGATATAGATATGTCTTCGTAGCTTTGCAAGAGCATTCATGACTTCCACATGACTATCTCTACTAAATGGAATCCGAGCTGCACCTTGCTCACACCGGTATGTCTCTGTCTCTACATCTGGTTCTGCTTTTAAACTCGTAAGAGCGGCTTGAACTGCGAGATTTATGATATGTGCAATACATTGGACATCGCCTTCTTTGACAGTAAATGTCCAAGGTTGTTGAGTTGATGTTTGGGTGTTGCTAGCCAATTTCTCATATTCTGAGAGCATCACAGTATTTGATGATGCGTTGTCTCGGGTGCATGTAAAGATAGCGCCTGTAATAGCTATACTATCTGTTACAGCTGCTAATTGCTGAGCTAAGTATTCACCGCTATGAATAGGCTCTTGAAGATGTATCACATCAAGCAATTTTGATTTCTGCTGCCATTTATCATTAATCCAATGAGCGGTAACAGCAGCATACTCTGTATAGTTCCGTGCAGACCATGCATCTGTCGTTATGGATATCCGGCCTCCATGTATAATATGAGAATGGAGTTCAAGCTGTAGTATGCCTCGGTGATATGAGAATTGGCGTTGTAGTTCTCGGTGCAATGTTCTTGACGAAAGTGATAACACAGATGGACTTAAGAACCGTACTAATTGACGATATGAATAGCTTTCGATAATGCGTAAAGACAGGTTATTAGATACTATAAACGATAGCACTAACTCTCTATATTTGGCTGGATTGTTTGTTGGTCTTGATTCATGGGTCGCTGGTCTCTGAGGCTCAAAAAATGATGATGTGCTGCTAGATTGACTTGAAGGCGCTGTATTCTTGTGTTTAAGAGCATCATAGATTCCTTTATGCTTAAGACTATAGTGTTTCCAAAGATTGCCAGTTGAAGCAGCAGCTTGAGCATGGGTTTGAGCTGCGGGCGAGTATCCGCAATTAGGCTGCATACAGCATACTTTGATAGTTGGCGGGTTGCTCTCAAGTAGTATTCTTGAATATAGTTCCTTCGTGAACAGCAGCGACTGCGTTGGCGGTAGCATTTGGCTAGGCGGGTGTAGACGGACAGGAATTGGATTTGATTGCTGAAAAGGGGTAAAAAGCCCTGGTAGGGCTGGCTCATCGTGAGGATTATAGCCATCAAGGTCCGTCGGCACGTCTGACAACGGAGAGTCACTCATTTTCACGGCAATTATCACCATATCAAGCATGAAGACGAGTATTTCAACGTTAGCATTTGTGCGGCTTGGCTACACTTGGCAATACTTGGCATGTATCTGGGTAAGTATCTGAAAATACCGGGATACTCAGGTATTTTGAGAATGAGCCCAGGTAGGTAATTACCCAGGTAATTACCTGAACACCACAGGTAATCAGGTATCTGTGCCGCACACTGTACTGTCTGGACAACCGCCGACTGAGCTAGCTCCGGCAAGCCCAGTTTTTAAATCGGCCAAGTCCAGCGCCTTTCTCTTTCTTTTTGCTTTGCTCAGTTCAACCATTAAAGCGGATCTGCCCGCTCCAACCTGCACCAAACTGTGAGTCTCCCAACCTCCCCTCATCTATTACATGACTACCAGCTATCTAATTTGATATAGATACTCGAGAACCACATGTCGAAGTGGCAGAGCGCTACCACAAAGCCTGACATCGACCTACGAATTCGACACTTGGTAGCTGGCTACCCATTTCGACATATAAACGACACTTGGCGGCTGGCCGATGCACGGAAGGAAGGACAGGAAAGGATAAGACCTGGCGATGGTCTGAACGAACTTGAAATAAACAGCCTGGGGTAGGCGCGGGGTTGGAATTCGGCGCGAGAGCTATGATGCGAGCTTTCGGTGGCCGCTTGATGCCACAGCTCAAATGTGGCATCAGAACTTGAGTAAGGAGTGGCAGAAGAGTGGAGGATACTGGCTAGATATATCTATGTAGTAAATATAATGGTTTCTGTGCTTATTAACTGTTTCCTGGCCGGTGAACAGTGATCTTGCTGTCACCGATACCGCCCAACTACCATTATGCCACCGCTATGGCCAGTTTTGCCGTACCTGGGCCAAATTAAGGTGGTGATACCGGCGAATGCTCATTCACTGGCCATATATATCTACAGTAAATCACCAGTTTCACCGAATCCATATATTTACTGTATATGACTAACGTACATGTATAGCGAAAGCGCCAAACAAGCGAAAGCGCCAAAATGATGCGGTGACCAAACCCCCCAACTAAATGTTAAATTCCTCAACAACAAAACATGCCCCATAAAAACGATGAAAGCCAATTAGTGCTAGCTATCCAGGCTATGCAAAGCGACCCAAAGTTACGCCTTCGAGTTGCTGCTAGAATCTATTCTGTGGACCACCGCAAGCTAGGTCGTCGTCTAGAAGGTGTACCTTCACGACGCGATATCCAAGCCAACTCACGGAAATTAACTAACCTAGAGGAGTCCGTCCTTGTTCAGTATATACTCGACCTAGCTGCCAAAGGGTTTCCTCCTCGGCTGTCTGTTGTTGAAGATATGGCAAGTCGACTACTTGCAACACGCGACGCGTCACGCGTTGGGTCGCGTTGGGCTTCAAACTTTGTTAAGCGGCGTGTAGAGCTCCAGACACGCTTTCAGCGCAAATACGACTACCAGAGGGCTAAGTGCGAAGATCCAGAAGTTATTAATGGCTGGTTTGAGCTTGTGCGTAACACAATTGCGAAATATGGTATCGATGAAGCAGATATCTACAACTTTGATGAGACTGGGTTTATGATGGGCGTTATCTCAACTGCTATGGTTGTAACAAGCTCAAACGGGCGGGCAAAAGCAAAGAAGGTACAGCCTGGTAATTGGGAATGGGTTACAGTAATCCAAGGCGTTAGTTCTCAAGGTTGGGCAGTACCACCATTTATCATTGTTGCAGGCAAAAACCACCTTACATCTTGGTATGAGAATAGTGGATTTTCAAGCGATTGGGTGATTTCTGTTACTGAAAATGGCTGGACTACAAACGAGAGAGGCATGGATTGGATTCAGCACTTTGAGAAGCATACAAAGGCCCGGAGTGTTGGTGGTTATCGCTTGTTAGTCCTTGATGGTCATGAGAGCCACCACTCAGATGAGTTTGAGGAGTACTGCAAGGAACACAACATTATTACGCTTTGTATGCCTCACTCTTCTTATCTACTCCAGCCACTTGATGTTGGCTGTTTCGGCCCGTTAAAGCAGGCCTATGGTCGGCAAATTGAAGATATGATGCAGGCTCATATTTCTCATATTACAAAGGATGACTTCTTTCCTGCCTTCCACGCTGCATTTAACACTACAATGACGGAAAGTAACATTCGAGGCGGGTTCCGAGGGGCAGGGCTTCTTCCATTTGACCCTGAGAGAGTGATATCTACACTTGATCTTAAGTTAAGGACACCAACGCCTCCAAGCTCCCGCCCAGGTACTGCTCAACCTTGGGTTTCTCAGACACCAAACAACCCAATTGAAGCTATGTCACAGTCTACATTTATTAAAACTCGGATTTCACGCCATCAAAATAGCTCTCCAACCTCAATCTATGCAGCTGTTGACCAGTTTACAAAGGGTGCATCGCAAATAATGCATCAATTAGCACTGCTAAAGGCAGAGAACCAAAACCTACGACAGGCAAATGAAGTACTAAGCAAGCGCCGGAGAGCTAGGAAAACACGACTACAGCAAGGAGGATCACTTAGTCAACAAGGGGCGCAAGAGCTACAGGATGAGAGGGATGTTGTGCAGCAGGTAGAGCAGGAAATAAGGGCAAGCCGTGGTCGGAAGCCAAGGGAAGAAACCCGTGCCCGTCGCTGTGGCAAGTGTGGTGAGACTGGGCACAATGCGCGCACATGTCAGATTGTAATAGACACCTCTGAGGAAGAGGACTCCGAGTAGTTTCAATTGATTTCTAATGTTGTGGTAGATTTATCGCAATGTTTGTCGTGAGGGTAGATAATTTTGGCGCTTTCGCTTGTTTGGCGCTTTCGCTATACATGTACGTTACGTAACCGCAATTATAACGTATCCGTACAAGGCGCATAAACCGTCCACTTTAAATACGGGTGGCTCTGGGCACCCGTAGCTCACCGGTCGCCCACCCCTACTTTCGCCGTAACCGCCGTTAAGTCCAAAAAGCCATGGGAAAACCGTTCTGCTACCCTTATTTAATTACGTGGATCCCCGGTAAGGTACTCCTCCAAAGGGTGCTTCAGCTCACAGCACTTTAAAGCTTGAGGTAACAAGGGTCAACAGTTGAGCTATAATTGCTAAAACCAGCCACCTGCTCCACTTCATCGACCATCGTCTTTCTGTCGCGCGTTCCAGACTTGTACTAACAGGAGCACTTTCACATCTATAGTGCCGGAGACGCAAGCGATTATTAGTTCAACTTGGCATCGAGTATATTGGTGGTTGGCCACATCATACGACAACCGCGGCGGCGGTTGTCGTATGGTGTGGCCGGAACAAAAGGTCGGCCAGATAGCCGCCACTTGGCAGAGCTGAAGTAGCCTCATTCGCGGCTTTTGGTAGTGAAGCCACTCTTACCTCGTGTTTCATACCCAACTGCGGTGCTCCAAATTTCCGTTATAGAAGAGAGGGACAATCAACAATTTAGGCTAAATCCAAATTCGTTTAAACGAAGGTACCTACTTCGTTTAAACGGCCTAGGTAGGCTGTTCCCGTCAGCTATGACCGAAGTGCCATGATAATAGCGGGATAGGCGTAAGCTAAAACCCCGCTATAACCCCAGACTTCCGATGCCAAACTTCCGATGGGTCAATAACCCTGGCAGTGTCACGACGCCCCGCGCTAATATTGCGTGCGGGGAAGATCCAACACAACGTGGAGATGTCAAGTTCACGCCGAAGACTACGCCCGAAGCTCTGGGAATTGAGGAATTGAGGCAGAGGTTGGGAAAAATTCGGCATAAATATAGGTTCTGCTTCCTTCATCGAGCGAAAGGGGACGATGGAACAAGATGCTACGTTACCCCGCCTCCCTAGGGTACTAGTTCTGCTAATTATCCAGCTATAGTGGATAATACCCCAGGATGCAGTTACGTTACCCCGACATGTGGGAGGTGGCAGTGAGAAATATAAGACTTCTACGGGCCTTTCCGTCCCCTTGGCCGCATTTCCCACTCCTAAGTGGATCTCTAAACCGGAAAGTGGGAAAGGACGAAAAGCATAGATAGTGGCAGCCTTCCCCATCTCTTCGTTCCTGTCTCTCTTTCCTCGTCCTCTTCTCCTACACCACACGTTATTCATCGGGGCAAATACTAGCCAACATGAGTGACCCAGTCGTCGATTCTAAAGCGCCTACCGGCCCTAATGTCGAGCTCGAGGACGGCTTGACACAGGTCGAAAATGTCTACAACCTTGATGAGAAGGCGAATGTCGCCGATTACAAGGCGGATGCCGTGGAGGCAGAGAATGCGGAGCACAACATGACGGTGATTGAGGCTGTTAAGGCGTACCCTATGGCTTCCTTTTGGGCGTTTGTCATGTCCTGCACTATTGTAAGCTGCCTTTCCCCTTTTCACCTAATACAGGAATTAAAGTTAACACATCTTTAGGTTATGGAGTCCTACGATGTCTTCCTGATCGGCAATTTCGTCGCCTTGCCTGCGTTCAAGATGAAGTACGGTGTAGACCATGGCCCAGAACTCGGGCATGTGATCGAGACCAAGTGGCAGTCTGCGCTTCAAGTGTCTGGACAGCTCGGTGCCCTTATTGGGGTCTTCCTAGCTGGTCCCCTCACCAGCCGTATCGGATACCGTTACGCGACCTTGACCGGCCTCATGCTCCTAAACGTCTTCATCTTCGCTTTCTACTTCGCCAACTCGCTTCCAGTTATTTTCGTGTCCCAACTTCTCGAGGGTATTCCATGGGGTATCTTCATTGCCAACGCCCCCGCATACTGCAGTGAGATCGTACCGATCAAGCTGCGTGCCCCTGCCACCCAGATGCTGCAGATGTTCTGGGCCATTGGCAGTATTATCGTTGGCGCCGTCACCTACCGTTACGCCAACAACAAGAACCCAGTCGCCTACCAGTATGTGCTCATCCCCTTTGTAAGCAAGTTTTTCGCTAACGAAGGAAACTAGAGTTCCCATTGCGCTCCAATGGATGTTCCCCACCCCGCTCGCTATCCTCATCTATTGCGCACCTGAGTCGCCCTGGTGGCTTGTTCGCAAGGGACGCCTGGAAGAGGCAGCACACTCAGTCGGGCGTCTTGGACGCAGGTCGAGACTGAACCCCAATGAGACTGTTGCCATGATGCGTCGTGTCATTGATCTCGAGAAATCCGAGAAGGAGCCCAACCACTTGGAGCTGTTCAAGGGCACTGATCTCTACCGTACCTTAATTGTGTGCGGTGTGTACGCCGCACAGAATCTTACGGGTAACCTTATCGCTAACCAGGCCGTCTACTTCTTCCAACGTAAGTTATCATCGTTGCTGTTTTAAGTTAATGTATGTGCTAACACAAGTGCAGAGGCCGGCATGAGTGACCAAACTGCGTTTGCCATGGGTCTTATCACCTCGGCACTTCAGATGATCTTCGTTGCTCTTTCCTGGGTCCTCACCACATACTTTGGCCGTCGTTCTATCTACCTCTGGGGTTCGGCCAGTAACACTATCCTGCTGGTTTGTCTCGGTATTGCAGCCTCGTGTGGCAAGTCGAACGCAGCTACGTTGGCGCAGGCATCCTTGGGTCTCATTATCTCCGTCCTGTTCACCCTGGGACCCGCGCCCGCCTCGTGGGTCATTATTGGAGAGACCTCGGCCATCCGCCTCAGGCCTCTTACGACCGGTATTGGACGTGCTTCATACTACATCGTTGAGATTCCTTGCATCTTCCTCGGAAGTTACATGCTCAACCCCACGGTAAGACCATTCTCCCTCCGAGTCTTGAGGTGCCGTTACTAACATACTATAGGGCGGAAACCTTGGCGGCAAGTGCGGTTATGTCTGGGGTTTCACCGGCTTTGTCTGCTTGGTCACGGCATTCTTCTATCTGCCTGAGATGAAGGGTCTCTCCTACCGTGAGATTGACATCTTGTTCAACCGTAAGATCCCAGCCCGCAAATGGAAGGAGACAGTTGTCGATGTGCAGGACGACGAGTAGGTGGCTGTTATCCCCAGTCCCTCCTATAGTTTTCTGCATGAGTAGTCCAGCTTAGGGCTGTTATTCACAGTCCCTTCTTTAGTTTTAGCAAAGTAGTATGGCTTTAAAGGATAGTCTTGGATATATACGGCTACATAGCCTATTTTACAATTCATCGCTGTGTAATATTTTTGGGCTTCTTAAGACAATAGCGGCGTCCTTTCAGTCCGTCCCCCATTCTCGACGACGGTATTTCCCTCGTCATCGGTTTCCAAAAATTCATTTTGAAGGCTAAGTGTGTTATCGGCGGCCAGAAGACTCGTCGTTGTCTGCGAACGAGTTAGTATCAAGCATCAACAATGATCCAAATGCTGGTTTGAAGAGCTGTATAACTTACCTCTGGCTCTAAGTTGGTTCCTGTTTTCCTTGCCTGCAGTTCAAAGTATATCCCCATCACCAACAAACAACCTTGCAAGCATCCGGTTACGAGATACACTCCCCAAATGCCCCAGCCCTCAGTCCCGAGTCTTACTGCAAGGCTGCCTGCCCATACAAAGCTACCAGGAGTCTGAATGACCATCATCGGAATGCTTAAGCTCCCTACATGGCCCAGTTGATATGTTGTCCAAATCTGTGGAAAGTATTGCACACAGGCCAACCCAGCAGCCATGAGGCCCAAAACATTGGCCAACGTTCCCATAGAACCCGGCAGCGAGAATCCAAACCACACACTAACCAATATAACCAATAGGCCATGGGCCAGACATAAGAATGCGACGCCAAGAGCGGTGCGCCAAGTTGGCTGCTTGACGGCCGTGCTTTGTGGAAGGGCTGGGTTTCCCGGGAAGAATATGAGGAAGAGAAGTAATCTAGCATATAATTTTAGCTGGTTTCCGAGAAGCACGGTTACGTAGATAGACTTACATAATAGCAAAACAAAACCACTGAACGCCAACCTGGAAGATGCCGAGCAATCCCGCGAAGCACTCAAACGAGCTAATGGTCTTGCAGCATGCAACATCTGCTCTCGATGCTGGCAAGACGAGGATACTGGCAAACGCACTTGTTCCCGATGTTGTTCCGAGAAGGATGAAATATGGCGATATGCCTTCAGAGGTACCTCGCGCGATGATACGGTAGTGTTGGGGGATATAGGAGACAAGGATGCCGACGAGTATAAGACTATCATCTCCAACATTAGCATTTACTCATCAAAAGGCCGTAGATATCATTCAAAGCTCAACGCCTCGATTTGAGTGGCGTAGGAGTAACTTACATCGATAGCGACAGGTTTAGGTAGCTTGGCGCCTGGAGCTGCTCGCATCGGCTTGCGATAAAGGTGCCTAGCTCCATCATGGAGCTTATGGGCCGGGCCCCGGTTTGTGACAAGAAGGTAATTAGTTAATTAGTTGGTGGTTTGCATGTATCTGGATGGCCACCTCTTGATGTGTATGTTCGAGGATGCGGAGGTCAAGAGGAGGATGACCTTGGCCGCCCAGCCTCGCTCCGTTGCGCCCCCCATTGCCCGCATTACGCTACCCGCTAAGTGGGACTGCGGGGTACGGTGAAAAGCGGCAGTATGCAGGATCTCCAATCCGATTATGTGCACTCGAACCATCCTGTTCTAGAACCTTAAACGTACAAAATATGAGGTACATGCAATAGAAGAGGATTAAACCATTTATAGTGGTCATACAACTGAATAAATATGGACGCTGAATTATACCCTCCGCAATTGGTAGCGACAACGAGTGGCGCATATTCATGCTCAATTGAAGAATCAAGACGACGTGAAGCTGAAGAACGTGAAGGTTCTTCCGTCTTTTCCTCAGCAACAACTGCACAAGACAGTCGCGAGTCTAATTATTTTAAAAGCATACAATGGTCTGAAATGCCATTCTATCGAGTCCTTCTTCTAAGTACTTACTAACAAAGATCCAGGTCTCCTGATGGCACATCGCTGATAGCAGCTTCTGCTGACAACAAGCTCCGTTTCTACGTCGCACCCCCTGACCTTCTATCCCCCTCGTCCACGCCTCACATATTAACACCATACACTACCTACGCTGCCCCGGAACCAACCTACACGCAATCCTTCTACCCCCATTTTGATCTCCAAAATTCTTCAACAACCCTCCTCCTTTCATCACCACGAGATCATCCAATCCAGCTCATCAACGTCCTCTCCCCCGAGCCATCACCAGTGTCCACCTACTCACTAGTATGTCGCACCACGGAGGCTTATCTGACTCCGTCTTCCTTGCTCTGGCACCCGTCTGGTCACGAGTTCTACGCCGGAACCGACTGCCTAATCAGCATATTCGATGTCTCCCGCTCAGGCGAGGGCCCAACCACGCGCCTCCCAACTATTCCTTCAAAGCGCCATAAAATGAAAGGTGGTGGCGTGGGGATGCGTGGTATCGTCTCTTGTTTAAGTTTGCAGCCAGACGCGCCTGACAGTCCCGTGGGGAATGTCATGCTAGCTGCTGGAACGTGGACACGATGGGTTAGCCTCTATGATGCCGAGGGGCTAGGGGGCACTGTTGCGAACTGGACTATTGCATCCGCAGCGGATGACGAGGCTCAGATTGGCGGGGCTGGGGTTAGTCAAGTTCTTTGGAGCTCTTGTGGTCGG
Source organism: Pseudogymnoascus destructans (assembly GCF_001641265.1). Lineage (NCBI taxonomy): Eukaryota > Fungi > Ascomycota > Leotiomycetes > Thelebolales > Thelebolaceae > Pseudogymnoascus > Pseudogymnoascus destructans. The sequence continues at coordinate 715,478 of NW_020167538.1, read as the reverse complement.
TATCTTTTTGTCGTTGAGCGCAAGAGTCGAGGGGTACTGGTCTACGATGTAAGAGTTACTGGAAAGCTTGTGGGATGGTTAGAGGGACGGGAAGCGGAAACAAATCAGAGAATGAGCGTCGACGCCGCTTCTATCGGTGGCAAGAGCGAAGTTTGGGCAGGAGGAACGGATGGCAGGGTCAGGGTTTGGAGAGATGTCGGAAGCACAGCTGGTGGTGCGAAACCAGACATGGATTGGCTTGCGCATGAAGAAGGGACGACAATTGGAGGCTTGGCATTGCACAGCTGTGGCTCCGTCGTTGCGACTGCTTCTGGAATGAGGCGAGAGAAGGTTTTTGTTCGCGAGACAGAAAGTAGCTCAGAGACGGAAAGCGACTCAGAAACCGAAAGCGAAGACGAATCTTCCGACGATTCAGACGTCAGTGATGAAGCTATCAAGACGCTTTCCGAAACCTCGACAAACTGTTCCTCGCACCAGGAGTTGACCGAGGATAATACTATCAAGTTATGGAGCATACTATGAAATCTATCTGATATAGCTAGGTGTGCCTTACATCTCATGGCCAATTGCTATCGGCACCGATACTTGCTACCAAATGGTTTCACTCAAGGCGATGGAGCTAAATTCACCAATCTTTCTCTCGAACCAAAAGCTATCAGGGCGTGTCATGTCTCCATCGAGAATCAATGACACTAGACACCCTGCGAAGGACCCTCTCGCCAGCAAGGACGGGGCCAAACATGCGTATTCTCTCGTTATGTTCCATCCCAACAAACGCACTGATCCCGAACATGCCGCGCCTACTCGAGTGCACACCCTCTAGTGCTTTCAAAGCCGAGACCACCGCTTGCGCGGCATATGGATTCATGCCACAACGCCTTAGGAACACTTCCCATTGCGTTTCGTCCTCAAGCAAATCAAGGGTATTGGAGCCAGCTGTGCCGTATCGAACCATGCTTGCAACTACCCAGTTTGCCAGCGTCTTGTGCGCGCCAGGCACGAAAGATACGATCACTGTACATGGTAACGAAGCGCAGAATCCCGTAAACTCGGCCATCGCCATACATTCTTGGCCGCCTAGGACAGCAACCGAGCTCTCATCGGGCGACGCTTCACTGATAAAAACCAGGAGCCTCTCATACCTCATGCAAACCCCCTCAACCTTGCTCTTGATCTCAGACTTCTCTTTTTGGCCAGGCAGCGGCTTCTGCTTGATTTTCATGAGAGTCGTGAGCACCACACCCGTCGATGGAGAGAGAATAAGATCTGCTTCAGCTGCTAGGGGGCTTCTGACTGGAGACCGTGAGATGGTGCCTTGTCTGAGCCACGCGGTTGTGTTGTATCTGTTGAAATCCCTCTCGATGAAATGAGCTGTTGGGATTAAAGATTTTATGGCGCTGAATAAGGGACGTTGCTTCAGAAGATCTGTTGAGATTATATATTGGGTTGTCTCTGTAGGTACAGTGATGTTTGACAATGGCAGCGGGATGTCTGCTTTTGTGAGACGGGAGTTGACGATTGGCGGTGGAATAGGCATAGCTACGGGATTGTCCGTATGAACTGCCTTGGCCTTAGGGGAGGATAAATAGGAACTGGTGCTGTCTGTGGGCTTGTGCCTCTTCGTTCCTCTCATCTCTATAAAATTGTCTACAGCCGTTGTTGCTGAGAATACGCCACCAATAAGTGTCTCTCCATATCCACTGTTTCCATACCCCTCGTTGGCCGTATCGGAATCAGCTACGATTCCTGGAGTCAGTTTCCAGGAATGTTTCTTTGCTGCAGCATGAACCGTAGAGTTTCCCGATTCTTGGATGTTTTCTTGGGTTCCATTTTCCCCCATCTCTCCAAGTTCCAGCTTTCTTTTTTTGATCAGTGAAGCCATATCCAGCTCTTCGTGCAAAAACACGCCGGGTTCCAAGTCCTCGTCATCCTCATCGTCAACGTCAACGTCTCTCAAGATTCTTATTCCTGGTGCTTTGTATGTAAGGCTTACGCTAGTAGTAATATCGGTCTCCATCTCCGAATTAGTGTACCGCAAAAGAGCGTCTTCGTTTCCGAATTCCTCGATTAAAGCAAATTCGGCAAGACTTGTTGGAAACACTGTCCAATCGACAGTGTGATTTAGCTTCCGCAAGGCTTTTGGGCGATCTGAAAGCTTGATCTCTTTCAGTATTGATTTCACTATCTCTCGGGGCTGAGATAGGGTTTTCTTGAAGCCGCTGAGCTTTGAGACATTCCAAGGTGGATTCGGTGCAGTGAAGTCCATGATGGGCACTTCAACCCTGCCTGTCGTCGCTGCTTCTTGCAGCTGCTCTTTTTCAAGTCTGCTGTTTTCTGTGTTATAGGCTTCTCTGAAAGTGTCATGCAATGTGTGATTCATGAAAAACGAGTCTGCATCTCCCGAGTCATTGGCGGACGAAGTGAAGCCTGGGCAGTCCTTATCAAACAGCATTTCCTCCACGGTGTCACTGAATGTGACATTTTTTACCAATGGCAATGGTGGCGTTAACGGGGTTTCAACTTTGAGGTCATGGGAGGTGTGGTGTTCGTGAGCCGGGAAGAGCTCATCGGAAGGGAGAGATGAGGTTTCGAAATATATATTTCTCAGATTATGGCGCCGCTCCTGGTGATGTTCAATTGGGTCGTTGTAGTCGCTCGACTCTTCTTTAACTGAGAGAAGTTCATCATCTTCAAAAATGGCTCTTTCGGCGGCTTCCAAGTCCGCTCCAAGCTGTGACGGGGGATCGGAAAGTAACGGGAGATGGCAGGTTGGTGAAGATGGTTCGAACGGCTCAGGTGTGGCCCAGCACAGGGTGGACAATGGAGGTGTGATAGGATCCAAAGCCGGGTTCTGCCCAGTGTCATTAGCTGCACGGTCGAAGGAAATTTGAAGAAGAACGTAGATTGAAACATACACGTTTGTAATAAGGCTGAGAAGCAAGGAAATCCTTTGTGTCCTCCTTGGACCAGTTGTCTTTCAAAGCTGCCTGCAAGTAAACCATAGTGTCTCTCGTCACGGTAATTTTCTCCATGCTGCAATCTTTCGTAAGAGAATTTGGCAAGTCGGCAAATCTAGAAGGCCATTGGATGCCTTCATCTTTCTCAATGTCATGCGGTTCATATATGAAGCTTTCATCACTGATGCATGGGTTCTGTCGTTGCCTGAAATCCTCAAGATCCGCATCAGGATCCGTCCTTAACAGAGGTAGTTCCAGCTTGGGTTTCTGCCGCCTGGGTCTGACTGAAGCTGCAGTGGTGATCTTATCGATGGTGCCTTGATCAAGAAACACCCCATTTGCGCCGGCAAGTAGTATTTCTGCGCCTTTATCAATAGTGAGAGGCTCGTCCGATGGAAGGATAGGTTGATAATTGATTTGTGGAAGGTGAGAATCTTCTGATACATCTTTCTCATAGATGTAAAAGAGACTCTCAATGAGTGAAAGTGGCGATGGATCTCGAAGAGGGTCGATGGAGAGCCCGTAGAAACGAGCGTATTCAACGATGGGCTCCTCTTCATCCTCCTGAGAACTCATGGGGACAGTATCAAAGCTTATTTTAAGAGGAGGCAGAAATGTTCTATAATCATACTAATACAAAGTTATTCTGATCGTATAGGAATGTTCTTTTCGGGAAGGGACCTCTCAGGTTGACAAGAAATACTTGTCGGGAGTGTTTGGACAGTTGCTGCCACAAGTTGCCTCGTTTACAACTACACCCGAATAAGAACGAGGAGCATTATACATCTCCGAACTACACCGTCTTTTCCCTGGTAATACAGCATTGTAGGAGCATATTGCAACTGTCCCTCATTGGCAGGAATTGACCATATTTAAAACTGACGCCCATATATCATTTTTGTCCTGTTACCATGACAGTTTATTCTTGCTTCCATACCCACCATATCCAGCCATCCATACTTAAGTACAAAATGCCCATTCATGAGAGGCATTCAACACCAGACTCCATCCCGATCATAACATACTAATACACGCCCCTGCGCTTTCCATTCCCATTCACAGATACAAGGTCAACAAAATGTCCCAATTGCAGGCTCTGCACGCCCTCTCGTACGCCCCCAACCTTCCCAGCAACCTCCAAGATACCCATCTCAAAGTCCCTAAGCACGCCTACGAGATTCTCCACCTCGTTCTTATCCTGGCCACTGCGTCCAATATTACTACCCGCTTGCATGAGCGACCTCTCCACGCCACGTAGATGGAGCTCGATCTCGCTAATGTTATCCTTGTACGTCGATATCGTCTGGCCCATCTCATCGGACGTCTGCGAGAAAAACGTAACGAGATCCCCCGCTGCCTCTCCCGGCTTCGAAGCCGATGGTGACGGCTTCGACGGGTTCCAGATGTCGGTGTGGAACTGCTGTGGCAGCTTCAGGTTATCTACGACGGTGAAACTGAGCTTGGCATTTTCACCATCCACGTAGACCTGTTTGCTTGTCTGCGAGACGGCTTGCACGTCTCCGTCAAGGTTGGCTTGCACGCCAATCACCTTTCGCTGCAGGAAGTCAACGTTATCTGGGACAAGCTCGAGCTGCTCGCCATGCGCTGGGAGAATGGCGGTGCACTGGTCGCCCTTGGCCATGAGGCTGAGAACCCCTGCGTCAAATTCTTCGATCTTCTTCTGAAGCTCCTCATTGAGGTCGTTGAAACGGGTGGTGTTGCGCAAATTCGTTAGGTCTATGCGAACGCCGGGAACGGTTGCTTGTGTAGGTTGGCCTTGCGACTGGCCCATCGTCAAGCCGCCGGCGAAGCTGCTGCCAAAGGCGCCAGTTGATTGTTGTGGCCTAGCAGAGGACGAGAATAACGAGCTCTGTGGCTGTTGCTGTTGTTGCTGAGGCAGCTGTGTCGATGCGCCTCCACTGGGTAGATTAGTTTACTGTATGCTATTTGGTCTGGAGAAGTATAGTACATACAAGAAAGAAGGCTTTGCCTGGGTCTGGGTGTTTGCACCGCCAAAGAGCCCACCGCCAGTTTGCTGGGGCTGCTGAGCCTGTGCTGATCCAAACATCCCTCCCGTAGAAGCAGGTGTCTGGGCCGCGCCACCAAACAATCCTGAGCTCTGCGGTTGTGTTGAGGCTGGAGCACCGCCAAATAGTCCGCCAGATTGTGGTTGTGAAGCAGGTGCAGCGCCGAAGAGTCCTCCAGTTTGCGCTGGTTGCGTCGCAGTTGTTGACGCCCCAAAGAGACCCGACGTCTGAGGTTGCGTCGTTTGCGCCTGTCCAAACAAGCCGCCGGTTGGTTGCAACATTGTTGCTTTGCCGAACAATCCGCCAGCTGCAGGAGCCTGACTTGACGTATTCGTTGATCCACTATTTTGCACAAAGGACGTTAGTAACTCAACGGTCAATGGCCACGCAGAGGGATTGGGAGCAAGGGGGTAGCTCACAACGAATTCGCAGAGCCGATGTTGATACTTAAGGCTCCAGGACCGCTTGCTGAGCGTGCAAGTGCCATATTTTATCAACAGTTAGGCTCGCGCTTGTGGTAGCCTCAGATTGCAGCTTAGTTCGTGAGACGCGCCGCAACCCAAAAATGAGGCTAAGCGAATGAGCTTGTACCTTACCTACCCTTGCTCGTCTAGCCTCGTTCAACTACATGAGCACGACGTCACTTGCAGCCTTCGAAGCTCCCATACACATTTATAGTCAAGATGGATATCGACGACGACGACGATTTTTACGCGCCCGAGGAGAGCGTGCCCGCCACCAATGAACCAAAGGAGGAGCCGCGACAGCCCCCCGCGCAGGAAGTAAAGTCTGAACAATCAGAGGACGGACCAGAAGACGGCGAAGAAGAAGGCGAGGAGGTAGAGGAAGATGACGACTCGGACATTGATATTATCACTGAGCGAAAAGATGGAACGAAAGCTGCTCCGCCGTCGTAAGTAGCATTGACATGGTGGTTTAGCCTCATATTGACAATCCCCCAGAAACGCACGGTACAACGACATCCGCAACATCGCCCAGCGCACCACCTCAAACGACGTAACCCAAAAAGCCAGCGCCCCCAAAAAGTCGGAAAGCGGAAAGCCCATCCTCCCAGCCTCCGGCGCCAACCTTCCCGTCGCCACCTCCAAGATCGACATTGACGCGAAGCCCATGTACGACCCAGCGTGCAAGCCTATCACACAGGTGAACATTGACGAGGACCTACCTGATAACGACAAGCCGTGGCGACGCCCCGGAACAGACATTAGTGACTACTTCAACTACGGGTTCGACGAGTTTACGTGGGCGCTGTATGCGGCGAAGCAGGAGAGCCTGCGCTCGGAGTACGACCAGAGCAAGCTGGCGGACAACCAGAAGAAGATGATGGAGGACATGAATATGATGATGAGCATGGGCTCGATGCCGGGGATGTCTGGCGGCACGGGCGCAGGTATGGGTATGGGCGCTATGCCAGGAATGGAGGGGATGCCACCGGGAATGGAGGCGATGATGCAGCAGATGATGTCGTCGGGAATGGATCCGAGTCAAATGGATCCATCAGCAATGTTTGCAGGTATGGCCGGACAAGGAGGAGCCGCGGCGGGACAAGCGGCTGGCCAGAATGCTGGGTTTGGTGGACAAGCATTTGGGCAGGGTAACCAGCAGCAGCAGATGGGGGGTTATGGTGGCTTCGATCAGGGGATAGGAAATGCTGGGGGCGCGGCGAACAGAGGAAATTTTAGGGGTAGGGGAAGGGGACACCGGAATTGGTAAAGCCAGCGAGTGCTGTGATGACATTCTGGGTGTATTTGTAGCCTGGCGTTTGGTGGTGAAAAGGCGGATATATCTTAGGGATGCAACTGTTGATTTTAGTGGTGGGTGCCATCAGTTCCAGCTCGATGAGGGCCAAGGCTGTGTCTAGATATGTGAATGAGCGGCTACTCTCCGTCTCTGTACATACTCGGACTCGAAGATCTAGTCTTTGTTCTGCTCGGAGCTGTCCTCGTACAGTGCCTCCTTTCGCCCCGACCAAGCCGGGATGACCAATGGAAAGTCGAATACATGCATTCACGAAGTGCCACCGAAGTAGACCATATCACGTAGATCAGTCCATCCTCGCCGACGCCGTCTCTGCCGCTTACCAATAAGCATCGTAACACTGACAGCATGCACCCACCCCCAACCATCTAAATCCACATGGGGTGCATGATTGAACTGCACGTACGGCCATGTACGGCCATATACGGGAACGGACGCCTTGTAGTGTACGACACATATCATCTGATACTGTCCAGTCCTCAAAGGCGTGAGAATAGCCAGCCTCGCCCGTCTCTGGTGGTTGCATGTCATCCCACATCATCCCACGCCGATCTGGCCGCTCGAGCCACTCCCAGGCCGTCGCTAAGGCACGGCCGCCTGGGACAGGCCGCCCTTTGCGCGTCCCACCCGTTCCCTTCCTTGTCTGACCTTGCCGCTTCGGGTAAGTGGGGTGTTTATGGCTTCTTCGCCGTTCTTCGCATACATTCGCACTTACGCCGTACACAACTTGTACAGAGTCTACTGTTTATATCTTACTGTACTGTGGTGTACTGTGAACTGAATGTCTGTCCAACGCCCGCACATGTGATGCGCCGGCGTTGGACAGACGTCATGTTGGCTAAAGTGGGGGGAGGACGGGGGGAGGACGGGGGGAGGACGGGGGGTCCATTTGCCTTTGGGCTAAGGAACTCTAAGTCTAGCTACTAAGAACGCCGTTTATTTATATTCGGTCTATTTTCTACACCAAGTTAATTCGACTTCGAGCTGCTTTACTATTGAACTGCCGACTGCCTATAAGTCAGCTCCCCAACCATTATGTATATCGCCGTCTCAGCATATCCGGCCTACATATTCCAACCATATTCGATCTGCTGCCCAACCTGCACCTGCCTATACAACGGCTTGCCTGAGGCGTGGGGGGCTCAAGACAACACCAGAAACAACACCAAACGTCTCATATATCGCTCATCCCAAGAACCTTCCTCCTCAAAACTCCCAGCTTCTTGAAACACAGACCACCCAAAACAGCAACAATGCAGTCATTCACACCCCTCACCACCGAAAACAAACCCTCCACCTCCCTCCACCAAAGAAGCAAATACCCCCCCGCCAGCACCTCCACCTCCTCCCCGCTCAGCAACACCGCAAGCCCAATGTCCGTCCTCCAGCCCTCCCACAACACCACCGCCTCCCCAGCAGACTGTCGAACCTCCTTCCTCTCCATCATCACCCCCGCCCTCCGATTCTCCTTCGACCTCGCCTACACCACCCAACTCCTCTTCACCATCGCCCTCTCCTTCCTCCTCGCCCACGGCCTGTATGCCACAAAGGTCCTCGCCGTGAATGCCTACCACGCCTCGCGGATCTTCCTCATCAACGCCTGGCATACCCTCGTCTTCGTGGCTATCAACCTCTTCTTCGCCTCGAGGGTGGTGGGGATCAAGACGCTGCAGGCGCTGGGCGTGGCGACGGTGTTTAGCTTGCGGAGTGGGAGTGCGGTGTCGGGGCATGGGTGGGTGGCTGCGAGTACGGCGCTGAAGATGGCGTGGAAGAAGACGGAGAGGGCGAGGGCGAGGATGTTTTTTGAGTTTATGGTTTGGTTGCTGCATCCGTCACCGTTGGTGTTGTTTATTTTTTGGCCGGGGTGGATTTTTGTGTTTATGGGGATGGGGTATTATTATTACTGCTGAGAGGACGATGGGAATGGAGCATATGTGGTGCATGAAGGTGTGCTGCTCATGGAGAGTCAATATGTTGATCTCTTCCAGACTACGAGAAGCTCTCACACGGTGATGAAGACTCTCACAAGATGATGGGAACACTCTCACAAGTCGAAGACACTCTCACAAATCCAAGACACCCTCGCAAACCTACGACACTATCACAAGCCAAGGACACTCTCACAGGTCGAAGGCTCGTGGGACTCTAGCAAGGCAAAAGTGAAACTGGGTGTGAAAAAGACGCCTACAAGGGTCAAAGAAATTGACAGCTGAACGTCAGAGAAGGGCTACTGTGGGAAGTAGATGTGTCGGAGAAGGGTTCATGTCGGCAGTGGAAGGGCTAGGGAAGGATTACTGTTTAGTCAGAGAAGGGTTACTATTACCAGTTGAAGTATAGAAGAGTTACTCATAAACAAATTAAAACTATCACAACCCATCCAACTCCCATACTACTCTCCGTACATTATGCTTCGTGAACATCTCGTATTCAATCTCTATTCGGGTATCCATCTCGAAACGAGAACGCCAGCCTATACAATGCTCTTCTTTCCCCTACCCCCAACTATACTCAATTCAATCATCCCCCCCACAACCTACGAGAAGAAAAACGCATTCCCCCCCACATCCCTCTTAACCTCCGTCTGATAATCCTTCTGCGGATCAAACTCCTGCCACACGCTCGCGGGATAAATATGTTTATTCCGCTCATACCATCGGCGATCCACCACCTTGGTGAAAGTCGGGTCGTCATTCGCGCCGTCGAGGTCCGCGATGGGGATCGCAGCAGTGGCGACAGATTTGTTGTTCGACGGCCGCGAGAGGGGGTTGTAGTTCTCTGGGATCTCGTCACTACTTATCGGGTCGGGTGTGGTGTCGGGAGGTGCTTCGGCGCCGTAGTCGAAGAGGAGGCGTTTGTTGGGACCGAGGGTTTTGTTGATGATGAAGTAGTAGAAATCGTAATGCTATCTCATGTCAGTTCCTGCTGCAATCTTGCCCCCCTTTCCAATTAAAACTCACCGGCGGAATAATAATCTCCCCCCTAACCATCATCAAATCATCCACCCCCACCTTCGCCCACTCCCTCCTCGCCTTCGCATCCCCCTTCCCCGCCTCCCCGCCCACCCCGGCCCCTACCTCCGCCCCAACCTTGCGACTCCCATCAAGGAATTTCCACACGAAATCGCCCTTCGCCACCCTGCACACTCCGCCGGGGACATTACCCCCATCGTAGAAGACGAAGGGTATCGCGATCGGCGCGGCCTTGACACGTTCTTGTAGCCCCAGAAACTCTCTTCTTAGCGCCTCGCGCGCTTGCGACTCTTGGAGGAGCGAGCGCTTCGTTAGCGCTTTGGGTAAGGCGCCGATTGAGGCATTGGGTGCGAATTTGCGTTTTGGTGCTGAGGGTGCGGGTGACCCGCTTTGTGAGCGCGACTCTGCGCTGGGGGTTGGCTTATTTGAGGTTGTGAAATCGCCTTCTTCTTCTTCGTCGTCGACGCCAAAGCTCAACTTTGGGGTGCCAGCTTTGCGCTTCGATTTCTTCTTAGGAGACTCAGAGGAGGTAGAGCCACTGTACTGAGGAATCAGCTTTGGCTCTTGCTGCATCAATTGCGCGATGGTGGAGGGGGAGGATTGGATGCGACTCACCCCGAGCCTGCAACGGGCGTGGCGGCACCAGAGCCAGCGCGGCTACTACCTAGTAGCGACTCCTGGGCATCGCGCTCTTTCTGCTCGATAGCCTCGGCGCGGCGCTTGCGGAAGTCGGAGAGGTTGACGAGGCCGACGGTCTGGTTGGAGAGGATGTCCTCGGCTGTTCTGGCTTGCGGCTTGAAGCGCGGGTTGGGGGTGGAGGAGCCGGAGGAGGGGGTAGACATGGCGGTGGCGAGTGGGAGCGCCGGTCGAGGGTAGGTTGGTGATAGAGTGGGAGTGTTGGGGAGTGTATTGTCAAGAGAATCGGTAGAGAGCGTAGTTGGCAGCTTGGATCCAAATTAATTTGGACGAAGGTGCTGCAAGGCTGAGATGTGGCGGGAGGCTGTCGGCGCTAGTAACTGGTGTGGATGACAACTGAGAATCCGAATCCGATCAGATCGTCGAAAGTGCATGCGTGTTATTATCGCCTTATCAGCTACTGGAGGAGGGGGTTGAAACGAAGGATCCGGTCACTCTTCGTATGGTCCGGGAAAGCCAGATCTCTAAAATTGAGAAACATTTATATCTGCGAGTTAGTTCTTTTAAATAGCCCGAATCATTTACAAGACCGAGCTGGCTACAGCCAACTCATCCTTCTATGTATGGGTGGGAGACACCCCTTGGTATCTAAATGTAATAACCCAATGTTTATCGCATGCATCTAGTTCTCAACCACAATCCCGTACTTCCCATAGGGGAAGTTCTCCAGCGTGAGAAGATACTGGGCATAGTCATCACCAACCTCTCCCGCGCCCTCTCCAATGACACCCTGGGCATCAGGAATTCTGCCTGCCAAGACGAGGTCTTCTCTGCCAATAAACTCGTTCTTGAGACCTGAGTGAGGGCACCAGATAGCTCTCATGCCTGCTCTCCTTCCAGCCTCAACACCTGGCACAGAGTCCTCAAATACGAGGCACTCTTCTGGTTTGATTGGCGCCTCCCCTTCTGCTAGAGTCGCGTTCACCATATCCAAAGCGAGCAAGTAGATATCTGGTGCTGGCTTACCCCTTCCCTTTGCGATCCTCGGGTCATCTCCCAGCACACGCCTCGCATCCTCGAACACCGAGAACAAGTGTCCTAGGTGATCGGTCTTCAGCTTGAAGTTCCCAGTATGCGAACTCGTAGCCAGAGCCAGGTGGAGCTTCTCCCCCTCCTTCGCGCCCTTCGGCTTCGCGGAATTCAGGTTCTTCAGAAGCTCGACAACACCGGGTAACGGCGCCGCTGATGGGAAAATCCTGCGCTGGATCTCGGCTTGCTCAAGAGTAAACTGCTCTTGCGGGATTGGTAGTTGCGCCCACTCGTGGAAAATGGCCGCAGCGGCGGGGCCGGGGCGGCCTTGGAGCTGTGCCTTGACGGACCAAGGCATTGGAGAGCGGCCGTAGCGCTCGAGCATCGTGTTAACGCTCTCGGAGTATTTATCCTCGGTATCGAGGAGGAGGCCATCCATGTCAAAGAGACATGCTCTGATGGGAGGGAACCTGGGCTGAAGTTAGATTCCGCAGTGGGCGGTATAAACATCGCGATTCGGTACTAACTCTTTAGTATCTTGAGCCATTTTGAGGGTCTGCACCGCGCAATAGTCTTGGGGTAATATTACGGGAGTAGTTGATAGTAAAGAGTCACAGTGGCAGAGGTGTAGCTGTTCAGGTTACAGGGCGAAAAATGATAGAGGGGTACGGTCCTTCCCGTCGAGTTTCCCCACATCAGCGCGACACATCAGCGCGGGAATCGTTCCGCCCAGGTCTCATGAAGGTCGGTGCGGTTCTCCTTTGACATCCAACATCCGCGCCATGGCATCCCGAACAGAACGCTTCGAGCGGAAAGCAAATCCCAAGCCTGCCGTGCCATCGCCGACCGAAGAAACAGAAACTGTGCGGTTTGAACCCGAAGAAGAAGCTGTACGTACGGAATCCTTGCCGAACTAAATCCACCTCCTAACTCCAACCTAGGAACTCCTCAGGCAATCGAACGAGCGCAAGGCTGCGGCAAACGAAAGGTTCGCGGCTGGAGAGTATGGCGCGGCGATAAAAATTTACGCGGAGGCCATTTCGTCATGTCCGAATTATCTATACTATGAGCGCGCAGTGCTGAACAGCAATGTCGCGGCTTGCCACTTGAAGCTGGAAGAGTGGAAGGAGACGGTCAAAGCTGCGAGTGAATCTGTCGACGACCTCGACCGTTTAGATCCCACGAAATTAAAGGAGAATAAGAAGGGTGGCACTCCCAAAGGCGAGGATGGGAAGGAGATTGTTGAAGAGCAGGAAGAGGAAGCAGATGAGGAGATAGTCAGTGTTGGGGCAGCCAAGGCCGCGAACACTTCAGAGGCAGCGCGGCGGAAAACAGATATAGAACGGATACGATCGAAGGCCTTACTGAGGAGGGCAAGAGCAAGGAGTGAGTTGGGGGGGTGGTCGGCACTTGGAGGGGCTGAAGAAGGTATGTTATACCGTCATCTGTGCGACGTCGGGTTGCTAATGCGAGATAGATTACAAGGAGCTCTCGAAGATGTCGAACCTATCACCAGCAGACCGCAAGGTAGTACAAAGGCAGCTGATCCTGCTACCACCACGGACAAAAGCAGCACAAGAAAAGGAAATGGGCGATATGATGGGGCAACTCAAGCAGCTTGGGAATGGCATTCTGAGGCCGTTCGGCTTGTCCACAGATAATTTCCAGATGGTCAAGGATGAGAAGTCAGGTGGATATAGCATGAACTTTAACCAAGGGAATAAATAATATATATTCTTAAACAGCCAAATATGTACGAAAAACATGGTAAATGACAAGGTATCATCGTACAGTACAATTAATTACAAATGCGCAGGCACCACAATAGCCCTTCCTCTCCTCTTCTTTTTCCCCGACGCATCTGCTTCCTTTGTTGCATCCGCTGAAGCTGCTGCCGAAAACAGAGACTGGCCTACTGTGTCTGCAAGCGTGAGCACCCTCGTGCTGACAGTCGCGCCATCACGTCTATTCTTGCCCTCGCGTCTAGACTGCGCTATCATTTCGGTGAAATCCCATAATTTGCCTCGCGGGGCTATCTTGCCCGTCAAGGGGTCGCGTTGTGGCGTCCAGGCCGGAGCGAGCTTCATCTGGGGCGGCGAGTTCGACAGCTTGTCTTTTGCTACCACAATAATTCCCTCTTCTTCAAAGCGCTGGTATGCATTTTTAAGAGTCTCCTTGTTAACCGCTTCGAAATACGAGAGATCGCCTTGGTGATATAGTGTCTTCCCGAGCTGCAACATTGTTAGCTACTATCTATCCAGTTTTTCTTCAAGTTAGAAGGCTTACCAGTTGTGCACTGTTTTGTGCACTCGTTACGTCTACCCAAGCTTCGTCTGGCCGCTCGAATGATGGCGTTAAGCCCATCAGAGACACTGCACCGAGCCAGCTTGCCTCGATGAAGGGCCATATCATAAAGCAGTAGAAATCGTAGTTCTCGCGTCCAGCAGCACGCTCTTCCTCGGAAAGGCCAACTTCTTTGATGTTTCCATCGGAGTCACGTATTTGCTCGATGACCTTGTCTTCCTCGAGGCCATGGAGAGTATTTTCGAGATTTTGGGCAAGCCCATCCGTTGGGTAAATAAACTCGCCCCTGAAAAGTTGTGACAGGAACAGGACCTGGTCCCGAAGTTCAGTGAACGAGATTCGCTGGTCTGACCTTAAGCCTCCGCGTTTGATTCTTGTATACATGCTGGCGCTTACAAGCGCTTCTGTAATGAAAAGATGGATTGTCATATTGCGATAGAAGGACAGCTGGAATCGGTCGACAGCATAATACGTTGGTGTTGGAAGCCCTTCGACTACGCCAACCAAATCTTTTCCTAGCACGTCCAGGCCTCTGTCGATGACGGAAGAGGTTGTGGCACCGCCAAAATGAGCAACTCGGCCCCCCTTGGCTCGAACGCGATCGCTCAGCCATTCAATTCTTCGGATCAGCTCTGGCTTTCCTACACCGCGTCCACGAAGCGTAAGAATAACGGTACCAATCAACGCAGTTGGCATCACCACAGAAATTGCATTGATGTCCGATAATACTTTATAGCCCAATGTCCGCAGGATTCTTTGGCGAACGGTGGGGTCGTTGGCAGCCTCTAAGTTCAATTGCTGAGGAATTGTGGTGCTTCGAGACATTTGTTCCTGAATAAACCCTCTTAGACTCCATGGCTCGTGGAATCTGACATCGACTCTGCCAAGCTTCAACGATAGTACTGAAGATGCCGACAGGAAATCTGCCAGGTTCTCTTTCTTCTTGGGAACTCCAAGTAACTCGCCCACATAACCTTCGGTTTCGATCACTTTATCGTATTGCGTACTAACTGGGCAGATAATTGTATCTTCAACGCGCCCTGACAGTATACTATCCAGGATGAAACTGAGAATGCCAAATTTTGGCGGAAGGAGTTTTCCTGTCCGTGAACGGCCGCCTTCAATAAAACATTCGAAATTGAAGCCTCCTTGAAGAAGCGTATCGATATATGCCTGGACGAGAGTGGTATACAGGACGTCATCGCCAAAACTGCGGCGGATAAACATAGCACCTAAAGGAGTCAGTCTTGTTTATCTCAATCAACCGGCGGAGCATATACCCGCGTGCTGTAAGAAAGAGCCAACCACCGGGAAGTTCAAATTGTCTCCCGCGACCACGGTCGGTAAGGCCATCCCAAGGCGGTAGCTAATAAGTTGTAAAGATACGTAGTCCACATGCGATCTATGGCATGGTAAGAATATGATACTCTGTCGTTTCTTCTCTGCCTCCTTAGCAACATTCCGCAGCCGCAGAACTTCTTCACTTGACACGTGGATTCCTATTATTATAAAGCACATCGTCAGTTCAGCTTGTAAAATGGGCCATCCATCTCAACGCACCTTGGTGGTATGCTCTAGTCAACAACTCCGTGCAGAAATAATATGCGCTCCTGATAAATGTTTTGTTCTCCATCTTGCAGATCATGCCGTCTGTCATTTGTTCTGCCAACTGCAGTAGGCTCTGCTCTATCGCAATCTTTCGTGCTGCTTTATGTGTCTCGAACATGCTATCATCTCGGTTTAAAAGGCCCTGCTCTTCTTCCGCCGCAACGCGCTTCGAAGCCAACTCGGAGATTTTGTTTTGCAGGATTGGTGTCGACACTACTGCAGCTTTCATATTCTCGCTGAAGCCGGAGTAGTAGACCGGTTGGCCTATGGGTTTGTCGTACGAACGCCATCCTGTCCCAGATATGTGGAGGGATATTTCGCGGAGGAACCTAAGACTCGGCGTCAGACACTTGCGACAGTGAGTGCATATATCAATAACTTACTCAAGCGGGGCTGTTCTGAACCTGCCAGCATGTTGCATGAGAGCTTGCTCGTTGTCGGCCGCTTTCTGAGGGGGGGCAATATATCCACTCGGGTGTAGGGTGACCTTGTCGCCAAAGATCTCAAGATCTGGGGCCGAGTCCCCTCGAGGCCCAGAGCCTCCCGATTTTGCCATTGTTGCAGAGATTCCGATCTCACTTCATCGAATTCTAGTCATAGTCGCATTGCAGTTGATCTCGACAGTCTAGGTTGAGGAGGGCAAGTTGGCCTAGCTTGCTTCCCCGGACTTCACAATACATACTCCAAGTGCATTACTTCGTTCGTCCACGGGCCAACCCCACTCCACTGTCTGGCACGAGCCGAATTGCCGAGTGATTGGCCCGTGGGACGAACGTCAAAAAAGGCCTTGCTCACACATAATAAAGTACCTACCTAGGTAATTTATTATGTGTGAGCAGGGAGGGCCTTTTGTTGAGGTGGGGTTAATGCACAATAAGTTAAGTTACTCCAAATGGATTACCTAATCCGTAATCCACTTCGAGTATTGTGCATAACCCCACCTCAACATTTTTGTGTCCACGGCTCGCGACTGGACTACAATCGACCAGACTGCAAGTCCTCGGCATTTCGACGGAACTCGAAGCTGTAATCACAATGGCAAACACCTCGGCGTCACCAGGTACGCATGTCGCAGCTCACCTCTTGTCCCTTGCCCATCCTCCAACAACTGTCTCCCGCATCTTCACTGAGAAAGTCAAGCTCCGACCCTTGCATCTCAAGCCGGGTGAAAACCCCACGCCCTCTGGTCGCGCCTATCGACGCACACTACGCCTACAAGCTGCATCGAAGCTTAAGAAGAAGCGCAAGCCACAGCCATTGAGTGCGGCCGAGAAGCGCGCAACAGCACTACACTCGATTCCCAGCGACCAACAGAAATATGCGATCTTCGAACCGCTCCACCAGCTATGGACTGGATACATTAATGAAATATTGGGATCGGGCAGGCCAATTTCTGGACCAGTAGCTGCCAAGCTTGCCAGTGCTGATTATCATGGCGCACTTGTCCAGGTATCACGAAGCCGTTGCACAAGCCGTGTCGGTGTGAAAGGTATCGTCGTCAAGGATACCAAGTTTACATTCGAAATTATCACCGAAGGAGACGAGTTGAAGGTTCTGCCAAAAGAGCACACAGTTTTCAGGTTCGAGGTTCGAGACGACGCAGAAGCGGAAGAATCAAAAGATACGCAACTGGATCAGGCAGCAAAAAAGAGCTTGGTCTTCGAGTTACATGGGGATCAGTTCCAACATCGCGCCGTAGACAGGGCGAACAAGAAGTTTAAGCAACACTTCTTACCAGATCTTTGAGAATATTGTTTTGTTGAATAGGGATATTAAACAATACCTCCGGGCATCCAGAATACCAGCCGTATATATCGAGCGGTAGCTCTATAAACTGGCGGGGCCATTGGGAGCGATGGAGCGAATCCACAAGGCGGTTACTCTCAGTAGTGTAAAAATGAAGACATCGTGGAGGTCAGTGTCTGAAGCAAGGCCGTATGTATGCGGTTCTGCCAAGCTGAACACCATGTGGCTAAGAAGATGGTGGCAGGCGGTCGCATCACCCGGGGATTGGGTTTGATATTTATACATGTCGATGACCTCCTACATTCGCGGTATCTAAAAGTTACCCAGCGGTTGGGATTCATAGGTCTATCCTATTGTAGAGAACAAGAGAAGCGCTCAGCCGGATAGTAAGAAGCTCGGTGTATATTCTGGACCTGGTCTCATGCCTCCAAATCTCCCCATAATGCAAGGCATTGGAGCGCAATAAATAAATGCTTAAATATTTGGGGGGTAATGAAGAATATATTTGCTGCAGTTCTATATGTGTCAGCTTTGGAAATATTGTGATGTAGAATGTAAATTTTAAATAGGACTGTTTATGTTAATTTTAAGCCTAGGCCATAAGCCGGGCCATAATATTGCTCACAAGTCAATAAATGCAATTAAATTCGACAGACAACACTTGAAACCCGTGCTTAAGCCGTTACCCTTAAACACTATGGCTACAGCTTCGAGAATATCGAAAAATTGACCAGCATCAAGAAGAAACAGCTCCAGTACATAATCAGCGAGGCTAAGAAACGCGGGTACAACCCAGAAGTCAGCCCGACACTCAAAGACGAGTATTTCCACGACGGCGGCTAACGAAGCTTTCAAAGGAGCAAATAGAGCCTTTAGTCGCTGTATCAAAACCGATTGAAGGGGTGCCGAGGAAGACGAATGCGATAACTGGCCCAGGAATTTAGGGTCTCAACTCGAACTATCCGTTGGTTTAAAGTGATGAAAGGAGAGTATAAGAAACCTATATACCGACCACAGCGAACAGATTCCCTTGCGACTGATTCTGAAGCCCAGAGTGAAGAGGAAGGTGATGTTGACAACGTCAAGCACACACAGCTGACCAAACCACCTTCGGCAACTCACTGTTGGATCAGTTGCAGGCGGCGACTGGTGAAGAATACGCAACACCAAATTCACCCCCAGCTACTTCAAATTAGCCGTCGCTACAGCCGTAGCTGCACATAATTGAATGTCATCCCTGCTGATGAGCTGTATTTAACCAAGTGGATGCCTAGTTCTCGGCAAAGGGCCTACGCTGACCAGGAGCATACGGCGTTCCTGGTTTTGGATTTAATACGATCAAGTCGGTCTTAGGGTGAATCGGGGCTATTTTGGCACCCACGGACGTTCAAATGACGAGGAAACTTCCATGGCTCCAAACAGACACCAATCAAGATAGCTCAAGCTCCCGGAATACTACTTCATCACGCCCCAGAAGGCCGAGACCCATATTGGATAGTTCAGACATAGAACAGCCGCCAGGGAGACAGAATCGCAGGGGGGCGGGGTCAAGAGCTGCAGGTAAGCATTATTATAGAATCCTACTGAACAAAATGCTAATAAGCATAGCACGTGAAGTATCTGCTACACCAAATGAACCGCCCGAAGAAAGGTATGTCGTATCATGTGGCTACATTTATCTTACAACTGGTCTAAAATTCATTACAGTTTCATGATCGATGGATTTAACAATGATGACCGGTATCGTATGGTCGAAGACGAATTCCTGGACGTAGCAAAGGAGTTTACCCAGCATCTCCATGCCGCAGAGTACCAGCGTATGAAAAATAGCGCAAAGGCCCAGGATGCAGCTACTATCAATGCAATTTCTAGGCCGGTAACTACGAAGATGGGAGGCGAAACACGTCGAAAAGTCGAAAGCATAGCTAGGGCGAAGAAGCAAGCTGATGCCATCAAAGATATCCATGGAGATCAACCTCGGGATGAGGACGATTCAGATGAAAGCCAGGGGCCTTGGCTTGGTACAGCCCTTCATGGGCTCATGGAAAAACCGAGGGCATCCGCCGTTCCACTGACTGAGATTTCGGGATTCCACAGCACTACGAAGGCAGCTGCGGGCTACAAAGGGTCTACGGTTGGGCGAATGGAAACCTACGATATGCCAGATCCAGGGGAGTCTGAATTGGCGAAGCCTGCCTCAGTAAAATCTACTGAAGAGGAAGGGGAAACAGAAACCGAAGATGATGACGATGACCTTGCTGCTGCCCCTGTGGCTACTAATACAAGTTCTTATATCAAAAATGAGTCGATTGAAAGGAGAAATACAATCTCCGAGCCTGGGGAAGCAGGAGAATCAGAATTACTAAAGAGCGAAACGTTTGAACCGTCGTCATATAATCAAGGGGAGCCCACTTCTGACGGCCGCACAATGTCATCAGAAAGCATGGCCCGTATTGCTCGAAGTAGAGAACAGGCCAGAATAAGACGAATGCAAGAAGAGAAGGATACCAAGGACGCCAAGTATATGCCCAAGTTCCTATAATACATCACTTTTAAAAGTCATCCATGCGTTTGCTCACGTGGCGTTGACAGGATCTGGGCAGAGTCATTTCTGAAGTGAATTCTCCAAATATCATCAGCCAAGAGACCCAAGACCAAATATCATGAGTCTTAAAACCAACAGAAATATTTGGCGACATAGTGTACAAATCGACAGAGATTTGAATAGGGTTGGTTGATAAGCTATTGCCACCTTGGTGCCCCTCGGCTACCGTGCATAATCAACAATCGCGGGGCAAACTCTTGACTGGAACTTTTTGTTATCCTTTAACAAACACCACCACACTCGAAACTCTCGAGAAATACAAATCAACATCACAAGCAAATTCACCTGGGCCTTTCAAGATGGCGTCCATGGATTTAGATGCGCCGATTTCTATCGCGCCCTCCGCGCGTGCCCTCCAGACAGCCGCAACGTAAGTCCCTGAACTTTTCCTCACCATGTGAATAATTTATACCGACGCAACTAGTATTTTGTGCTGTAACTGTGGTGCACCCATCGACGGAGCAGCGTCGGCGAATGCATTATGTTACGACTGTGTCAAACTTACTATGGATGTCTCCGGAGGCATCCAAAGAGAGGCCACCCTTCATTTCTGCAGAGATTGCGAGAGATGGTTACTTCCTCCCACCAGTTATATTGTGGCCGCGCCTGAATCGAGAGAATTATTGGCTCTGTGCCTGAAAAAGCTTCGAGGTCTTCACAAGGTCCGAATTATAGATGCAAGCTTTATCTGGACGGAACCCCATTCTCGCAGAATCAAGATCAAGCTCACTATTCAAGACTCCGTCTCCGAGGGCGTTGTCCTACAACAGTCATTCGAGATCGAATATGTGGTGGCATACCAACAGTGCCCCGACTGTGCCAAGTCATACACAGCAAATACTTGGAGAGCATGTGTACAGGTTAGACAGAAGGTGCCGCACAAGCGTACTTTCCTCTACCTAGAGCAACTTATCCTCAAGCACGGAGCCCACAAAGATTCCATCAATATCAAAGAAGTCAAGGATGGTCTGGATTTCTACTTTGCGGCAAGAAACCAGGCAACTGCCTTTGTCGACTTCCTCACATCCGTCGCCCCAGTTAAGAGCAAGAAGTCTCAAGAACTCATTTCCATGGATATCCATACGTCAACAAAGTCATATAAGTTCTCGTATTCCATCGAATTAGTTCCCATCTGCAAAGATGACTTGGTAGCACTGCCTATCAAGCTGGCACATCAAATCGGAAACATGAACCCGATAGCACTATGTTACCGTGTTGGAACCGCCATCAACCTCCTCGACCCAAGCACTCTCCAGACTCATGATGTCAGCACCCCTATCTACTGGCGTGCACCATTTTCGTGCCTTGCGGACGTAAAGGAGCTTGTCGAGTTTGTTGTCCTGGATATCGATTTGGTAGGCGTGGAGAAGGGTCGCTGGGCGCTTGCAGAGGCAACCATTGCCAGAGCGTCGGACCTGGGCCACAATGACAAGACGTTTTTCGCAAGAACACATCTTGGTAACGTCCTTCACCCCGGTGATTCAGTTATGGGATATGTCCTCAGCGAGTCGAATTTCAACAACCCTCAATACGATGCGTTGGAGAACTCGTCTACATATTCATCATACATCCCAGATGTCATGTTAGTGAAGAAGTTCTACGCCAGAAAGAAGAAGCCAAAGAACCGTAACTGGCGTCTCAAGCGCATGAATAAGGAGGAGGGTGACTTGTTGCCCAAGAAGGGTGACCAGGAGAAGATGGATAAGGATTACGAGATGTTCTTGCGTGATGTTGAGGAAGATACTGAGCTCAGACAAACTCTTGCTCTTTACAAGGCCCAGCAAGCACAGAAGGAGGTAGATGCTATGAGCATGACGGAGACAAGTGATGGAGAGGAGGATAACACGCCGCAAATAGACATGGATGAGCTTCTCGACGAGTTCGATGACCTGAAGGTTAACGATGCCGGTGGGAGTTAGATTCGAGGTCTTAGGTTCGGAATCTGGGCATATATCTCCTGACACATGAGATCATGCGTAGTAGCAGTTTGTGTCCCGACACATCCTGTCTACTCCTCTTCCATTGTCAATGTGGAGTGAAACAACACGACGCATCCGCCTGGCATTGCTTCGCTTTCAACCAAACTACGAACCTTCCATCAGCCAGGTGATGGTTCGAATAGCGTGCCAGGGCCGGAAGAGCACTCGGGGGAACGGGAGTTTGGGCGTTTTGAGCATTGCGAGAGTGGGTTAACGTGACATGACAAGGAAAAGTGTTGTTTTAGTTAGTCGCCAATAACAGTGACTTCAATACGTCCTACTTCAAAGATTGGTCCCAGTGAAATGCCTCGCACGCACATGCCTAGTGATTAAGTATATGTTCAATAAATCGTTAACTGTAAGCTACCTGCCTGCTTCTTAGAAAATCTTGCTCAACACCTGCTTCACGCTCTCCGACTGATCAGTCGCCTTCCTCTTCGTCACAGCCTGCGTCTGCTTAAACTGCCTCGCCCTCTCCCCCCCCTTCCTCACCTTCTCCACCTTCGCACTCTCTCCAGCGAGTATACCCTCCCCCTCCTTCGCCCTCCTTGCCGCCTTCTTCGCCTCCATCCCCTCCAACATCTTCGCCCTCTCCACATTCTGCACAAACTCCTTATTCTCCTTCGTCGTCTTACTAATCTCCGCCCTCATCCTACTCGCCCTCTCCGCATTCTCCGCCGCGATCTGCTGCGTCAGGTTGTTCCACTTGAAGCCCCTCAGGTACAGCAAATTCCACACATCATCGTGGTAGTACGTCCCCTTCTTCCCGCCGATAATCTGCGTATTGAGCAGTTCGCACGCCTTCTTCGCGTCGGACTTGCTGACGAACTCTACCCAACCGTCGGTGAATGAGCGTTTCTTGTTCCCCCCATTCCGCACGCGACGGGTGTGCGACGTCGGGTCCTCGGGCGTCATGAAGATGCGGTTTATGTCGCCGAAGGGCTCGAGGAGGGAGCGAAGTTTCTGTGGCTTCATGAAGGGCGGGATACGGGAGAGGTAGACGACGCCGGAGCGCTTGACGGCTGCTTCGGTCGCGACGAGGTTCTTTTTGCTGAGGAGTTTGGGGGTGCCGGGTAGATCTCCGGACTTTCGTAGGCGCTTTGATTTTTCCTCCGGTTTGTCGTCTGGTGTGGTAGTAGCATCGTCGTATTCTTCGTTTAGGATGCTGGGTTTGGTAGTCTCGTCGGCGGAGGCATCGTCGAAGTCGTCTTCGTCGTCGCTGGCGTCGCTGTCGACTTTGAATCTCTTCTGCCCTCTCTCTCCTTTCCTCAAATCTTCCGCTTCGGAATTATATCCCTCACTCCCCCTATCATCATCGCTCTCACCCGCCTCGAGGAATTCGTTGTGCTTCCTTGTTGTCATTATCGCTGTGCTTTCTTAAACGGATTGAAGTCGCATTAATTCTCGCCCATTAATTCTTGTCCTTCATGGAAATTTACTGATAGTCGGAACATCTATCGGCCCGATACACCGATAACAGTAGCAACGCCACCGCCTCCGATAAGCCCCTCATTTATGGGGACAAGCTTACACCCAAGTACGTAAACTGCAACACCCTCGTCACCATTGACTCTTCCCCTTTGTAAATACTCTTCTACCCGTAAAAAACGTAAGAGTTTACACACATCCCCACCTCCAAAATGTCCGCAGAAACCCTCACCACCATCTCACCCACCACAAACAAGGGCATCCTCACCCGGACTGGTGCAACCCCCGCCGACCTCGAGAAGATCGTCGATGTATCCGCTGAGCGCTTCAAGACGTGGAGCAAAACTCCCTTCTCGGAGCGCCAGGCAATCGTCAAGAAGGCGCTAGAGATCCTGGTTTCGAAGAAAGATGAATACGCCAAAGAACTCACGGAGCAAATGGGCCGTCCCATCGCCTATACGGGTGTCGAAGTGACGACAGCAGCGAAGCGGGGGGATTACCTCCTCAAGATCTCGGAATCAGCACTCGAAGACACACCGGGGGAGGCGGAGAAGGGGTTTACTAGATATATCAAGAAAGTCCCCATCGGTCCAGTTCTCATACTCTTCGCTTGGAACGTACGTCACCCCCCTCCCCACCCCCCCCCCCATCCATCCATCTCCAGGCAAGAAGCTAACCCGGGAAACCAACAGTACCCCTACCTAATCCTCATCAACTCCCTCATCCCCGCCCTCCTCGCCGGGAACACCGTGATCCTCAAGCCCAGCCCCCAAACCCCCACCATCGTCGAGAACCTGTCCTCCATCTTCACCCTCGCCGGGCTCCCCGAGGGCGTAATCCAATTCTTCCACTCCGGCACCCCCCTCACCATCGACACCATCGTCAAGAACCCCAAGGTCGCCTTAATAGCCTTCACCGGCTCCGTAGCAGGCGGTTTGGCAGTCCAGAAAGCTGCTGCGGACCGCGTGGTACCCGTCGGCCTCGAGCTTGGGGGGAAAGACGCGGCGTATGTGCGTTCCGACGTGGACGTGGCGTGGGCGGCGGAGGAGATTGTGGATGGTGCAGTGTTTAACTCCGGGCAGAGCTGTTGTAGTATCGAGCGGGTGTATGTCGATTCTTCGATCCATGATAAGTTTGTGGAGGAAGTGCAGAGGGTACTTGGGGGATACAAGTTGGGTGATCCGTTTGATCCCTCTACGCATGTTGGGCCGGTGATTTCGAAGCGCTCGAAGATTGCGATTGAGGGACATATTAGCGATGCTGTGGCAGCGGGGGCGAGGAATGTTACACCCGCCAATGCGTCGTTCACTTCTCCGCCCGCAGATGGGAATTTCGTCGCTCCTACGCTGTTAGTTGACGTGGATCACAGCATGGCCGTTATGACGGAAGAGACATTCGGCCCCGTCATCCCCGTCATGTCCGTCTCCTCCGACGCCGAAGCAGTGAAGTTGATGAACGACAGTGAGTTCGGGCTCACCGCCTCTATCTGGACGGCCGATACGAAGAAAGGTGCTGAGTTGGCGGAGTTGGTAGAGGCGGGGACGGTGTTTGTGAATCGCTGCGACTTTCCGAGTCCGGATCTGGCGTGGACGGGGTGGAAGAATAGTGGGAGGGGGGTGACGCTTAGTAAGTATGGGTTTGAGCAGTTTGTGAGGCTGAAGAGCTTGCATTTGAAGGATTATCCGAAATAGATGGATGATGTGTGTAGGTGGGTGGTAGATTTAGGGTTGGGGGGCGGGAACAATTGAGATTATTGTGAATGGATATGGATTTTTTGCTATGCTTTCTAGGCTAACATGAGACGCCTATACACCCACTCTCAAGCCTCTTCAAGCCACTTCCCATACTCGAACCCGCCCTCAACCCTCACCCCCTCCATCTCCCCTTTAACACCCAATAACTTCACCTTCCCCTCCCCCCTCGCACTCCACTCCTCCAACACCGCCTTCACCCTCTCCAACGTCTCATCACCCTCCCTAATCAACAACGCTACAGCATCATGACCACCGGCTCCTGGGACTACACCGCCTACTACGCCCTCCACCTCCCCGAGCTTATCCAACAAGGCCGTTTGCGCAGCGGGCTCGATGGGGACCCCTGATTTCTCGCCCATTTCCCGGATCAGGGCCCGGATCGCAGTGAACGCTGCACTGATCTCGTCCTCCTTCCCCGCTGACAAGGCGCGCGCGAGTTTCTCGTTGGAGGATTGGAGAGAGGTCCAGATGGGCGTAGCGTCGTCGACTTCCTTCGCCCGCCACGCAAGGACGGATTTCACCATCCCTACGGTTTGGGAGCCGCAATCGACGTCGCACATCACTAATGCGTAACCCTTTGGGATTGCAACGCTGACCTTCTCGATTTGGGTATCCCATTTCTTTTCTTCATCCTCCACCACGCTCTTCAACCTCTCCGCAAACCCAGAGGATCCTGGCCCACTCGCATCGCTGATGGTGGACAAAAGGGAAGGAGAGAAGCGGCGGTATAGACACGTCCCGTACACAGCAGCTGCAACGTCGAAACCAGACCCGATCTTCCCTTGCGCGGCGCAGTGGCAGGCTTGGCTGAGGTTGTGTTGCAGGATCTGGCTGGGGGGAGAGGGGAGGAGCTGGTGCAGGAGGGAGGAGGTTAGGGCTGTTGTGAGAGCGGCGGAGGAGCCGAGGCCGGTTTTGTTGGCGGAGGAGAGGGGGGTGGGGAAGGATGTGAATGGGGAGGGGGAAGAGGTGGTGGTGGTGGTGGGTTGGGAGTAGTAGTCGTTGTCGGCGAGGATGGTGATGGAGAGGGAGGGGAGGGTGGTGAGGGATTGGGTGGTGGTTAGGTAGGAGAGGGTGTAGGTTAGGGTTGTTTCGACGAAGGGGTTGCGGGAGGTGGAGGGACTGGGGTGGGAGGGGGGTGGTTAGTATGCGAATATAGTTTGAGGGGAGATTGAGGAGAGTGAGGAGAGTGAGGAGAGTGAGGAGAGTGAGGAGAGTGAGGAGAGTGAGGAGAGTGAGGAGAGTGAGGAGAGTGAGGAGAGTGAGGAGAGTGAGGAGAGTGAGGAGAGTGGACAACTATAAGGAGAAAAGGGGTCCACGTAAGAGCCAAAAAGATAAGGCTAGACAAAATGAAATATAATCTCATATCGTACCTCTCCAACTGCTTAACAGCCACCCCCGCACCATCTGCCAGAATGGCGGTGGAGTATCTCCATTCCGCCTCGATGAACTGCGGGCTCTTGACAACAATAAGCGGTTCGGCGCCCTCGGGCGTCACTGCGTCGTTGACGATAACATGGATGCGCGCACTGAGACCGAAGACGAGTCCCGTGTACTCTCTGTCGAGAACGAGGTATCCGCCTGCCAGCAGGACCTTACCAGGCGCCGAGACGGCGGAGTAGGATTTGCTCGAGTCGGCCATTGAGTAGGTGTCAGATAAGGAGGAGGAGACGTTGTTGATACTGGCGGCGGACTGGACTGGTATGTAGAGATATCACGGGGTGAGGGGGAGTTGAAGATCCCGTGACGAATGGTCCGAATGGGCCGAATCCGAAACGGAGGCGACGGACGGGGTTACTCGAGTAAGTTACTCGAGTAAGTTGGGGTATGGGATTTCGAGGCCGCGCGGTAACATGGGTACACTGCGCCCTTTGGAGCGGATCCGCGGCTTTCGGAAGGCGAAACTAAACGAAACTAACAGGAAACCTCAGGCTTCCACGTGCTTCTGTTGTATTTTCATGGACGGGGATCAGCCAATTGCGAGACTCACAAAAGGACGGAAGATACAGATTCGCCGGATCTGATTGTTCCAATCCAAACACTCGGGGACAGCGGGGACAACGGGGACAGCGGGGACAGCGGGGACAGCGGCTGGACAGCGGGGATAGCGGCTGGACGGCGGGATGAGAGACCAATGGCGAGCAAGAGTCGCCGGTTTGAATTCGCCACGGACCCGGCTCTTTCTCTTCGGCATGGAAAAGCATGGAAAAGTGCAAATTAGGAATTTCCTTCTCGGCGTATCAGACACACCTGACTCGTCATCTTTCCAAAACTTTCTTTTTCCCACAACTACCACCACACACACTACCAAGACTACCACATCAGCAACAACTTCAATATCGACTCCTTCCTCCGTTTTTAATCAAATCATACACTGTTCGACTCGACACTTCCAGTCGACCTTCCCAATCCCCAACCTCAAACTTATACCAAATTCACATAGCGCGTTTGTTGACGGCCACTGCTGTCAATGAACCTGCAATCCATCTCTCTCCGAATCTAATATCCGCTCCTCCCAGTCAATGAGAGGACTTCCCATCTGCTAAATGCCCATTTACTCAAATCTCTACTCCAATCTCGCACGCCAGGGGTTCGCCAAAACATTTCACCACGGATACGCCCAGTCACTCGTTGCTGCGACACACCCGTCCTCCTACCCGAACCAGCACAACCGCAGCGCGTTCGCTCGTCGCCACAACAGTGTTGGGAAGCTCCACAGCTACCGCTTCAAGAATGCTTTCCACACCAGCGTAAACGCCTCGTCGGCGCTCACCCTCCAGCAGGATGCGCGGCCAGAGAGACACAACACCAGCGATGCGGGGCTAGACGCCTACTTCGATGCCTGGAAGAAGCAGCACCCCGTCGGGGAGCCGGAGAAGGAATGGACACAATTCCAGTTCGCCAAGCGGATTGAGTGGAAGCCTTCGGTTCCAGAGGTCGAGGAGGGAACTGCAGAGGCAGTAGTCGCGAGCTATGAGAATCAGCGCCCGGGCTTGGAGAGATCCCAAAGCACGGGCGACCTTGATGGCCTCCGGAAGGCTCGCAGCGACACATTCGTTTCAGTCGAGGGATCGGGCGCCGTTACCCCGAAGGTCGCGCAGCAGATTAGAGACCTACATATCAATGGATTGGAGCAGGTTGCTTCGGGGCTCCTTACACCTCCCATGAGCCTCGAGGACTTCCGCCGTTCCCCATTGTCAACCAGCTCGGTCACGACAACCTCGGACCTCCAGTCCCAGAGCTACGCTGAGCACCTCACGAAGCTCTCTCAATCCCAGCGTTATGCCGAGATTCCCGCCGTTTTCGAGTCCATGCTTGTTGCTGGCATCAAGCCAGTTGCGGACTCGTACAACGCGCTTCTCGACGCTGCTATCCACCTGCCTGCCGAAAGGATTCAGGTGGTGCCCAAGGCTCTCGATGTCTACTCGGACATGCTTCGCCGCAAGGTGGCACCCACCACTGCCACCTACAACACCCTCATCAACCTTCTTGCCTCCAGATCTCTCGAGGTCAACGATTCCAAGAAGATGTTGGAGGAGAAGCGTGCCCGCTTCGGCGGCATGGAACAACCCGACAAGTTCATGCTTGCATCCAGCGAGATGGAGTTCGACATCTTGTCCGAAGACGACAGGCTCGATTTTGCCGTCAAGATGTTCGATATGTCCATGAGGACCAACAAGGACCGCACTTACCCAGCAGAGACATACTTCAAGCTCATTTCAGCTTGCGCTGAGGCTGTGCGTGTCAACGACATGGCGCGCTTCTACGAGGACATGGAGTCAAAGAAGGTTATTCCTTTGGCTGCCACGTTCCCATCGATGATCAAGGGATACGCAGCTTCCCGGGATCTCACCAGCGCCGTTGAGTGCTACAACGAGTACAAGGACATTGCTGTTGCAGACAACTACGGACTGGTGGAACTTACTGACCGCCAAGACGCATTTGTCTACGCTGCTGTTGTGAAGGCGTACGTCGATTCCGACAAACTTCCCGGAGCGATCCGCTTTTACGAGAAGATTGTTGAGTCATCAAGCGCAAAGAACTCTGCGGTGAAGGACATAATCGTGTCGCATGGACTTGTTCAAGGGCTGCTTGACAGCGGCGTTCACGCCGAAGCTCTTAAGTGGGCCCAATGCTTGAGCTTGGCACCCAAGGCCTCCGCTATGGGCAAGATCGCTGCTTCTGCCGCCGATGCTGGTAACAGCTCGGTTGCTCTTTCAGCGTTCGAGAACGTTCCTCTC
Organism: Pseudogymnoascus destructans; assembly: GCF_001641265.1. Taxonomy (NCBI): domain Eukaryota; kingdom Fungi; phylum Ascomycota; class Leotiomycetes; order Thelebolales; family Thelebolaceae; genus Pseudogymnoascus; species Pseudogymnoascus destructans. The sequence continues at coordinate 686,419 of NW_020167538.1, read as the reverse complement.
GACAGCCAGGATGTTGCGGCTCCAGCCATGGCCCTGCTCGCTCTTAGCGTCCGCTCTGGAAACGTCGCTGAGGCCTCCAAGTACTGGCAGATTCTGTCTGCCCCTGGAATGGCCATTTCGGCTTCATTCATTGAGCCAACGGCCATGTATGCCATCAGCATGATCGGATCTGGACAGGCTGCTCTGGGACTCTCCCAGGCAGAGCAGATGTTCCAGCGCATCAGGGGATCTGCCTCTTCTCAGCCATCGATTGCGGACGAGGTGGAGGAGGGCATGCTTCTGGTGGAGCAGTTCATGGGAAGGCGCGGCATTGTTGACCCCCGTACCATCGAGCCACCTGTTGTCTACCAACAGCCGTTCCCAACCCATTTCCAGGCGCCAGTTACCAGGCCATCATTCGAGGACTCGTTTGATCCTTACGCTGCTTCTACCGACTTCAAGGGCTCGTCTCTCATCGCCGATGAGCTTGAGAGGGGACTTACCTCACGCGCGAAGGTGTCTCGCCTCAATGAGGCATTGAATAGGTTCCGCAACATTAGACGCGCTGGTCGCCACCCCCGCTACATCACTTACGCCAAGCTGATTTCGGCTGCTGCGAGAGAGGAGCGCACCAACCTAGTCCACGATATTCTCGGCATGGCTAGGTCTGATGTCCCACTCCTGACCCAGTACCCTGTTGTCAGATACGGATGGGTGTCGATTCTGGATGCCATGGTCGGTGCCTGCCTCACGCTCGGTAACCGCACTTTGGCTGCCCAGTTCCACCAGGAGCTCCTCGATATGGGCGCTGCACCGACCGCGAACACTTTCGGTCTGTACATCACCACTCTCAAGGAGTCTACCAAGACCTTCGACGAGGCTTCCGAGGCCGTGAAGATCTTCCACCGCGCCAAGTCTGAGGGCGTCGAGCCTTCTTCATTCTTGTACAATGCTCTCATTGGCAAGCTTGGAAAGGCCCGCCGCATTGACGACTGCCTCTTCTTCTTCGCCGAGATGCGCTCATTGGGCATTCGTCCCACAAGCGTCACCTACGGGACCATCGTCAACGCCCTGTGCCGCGTCAGCGACGAGAAGTTCGCCGAAGAGCTGTTCGAGGAGATGGAGTCGATGCCTAACTACAAGGCCCGCCCCGCCCCCTACAACAGCCTGATGCAGTTCTTCCTCACCACCAAGCGCGACAAGAGCAAAGTGCTCATGTACTACGAGCGCATGAAGACCAAGGGCATCCAGCCTACGAACCACACCTACAAGCTCCTCGTCGACACCCACGCCACCCTCGAGCCAATCAATATGGCCGCCGCCGAGGCCGTCCTGGACGTCATCCGCAGCACCGGACAGAAGCCCGAGGCTGTCCACTACGCATCCCTCATCCACGCTAAGGGATGCGTCCAGAACGACATCGCTGGCGCCCTCTCGGTCTTCAACTCCGTCTCCGCTGACTGCTCCATCCGCCCTCAAGCTTGCGTCTATCAGGCCCTTTTCGAAGCTCTGGTCGCTAACCACCGCGTCGCGGAAACCGAGCCGTTCTTGCAAGCCATGACTGCGCAGCGAGTCGAGATGACGCCGTATATCGCCAACACGCTCATCCACGGCTGGGCGAACGAGGGGGACTTCGCGAAGGCTAAGGCGGTCTTTGATGTCGTCGGAAGGGAGAAGCGCGAGCCTAGCACATATGAGGCTATGGCCCGTGCGTTCCTGGCTGCGGAGGATAGGCCGGGGGCGATGGCTGTTGTGCAGGAGATGCTGAGTAGGGGGTACCCGAACGCGGTGTCGGGAAAGATCCTGGAGCTCGTTGGGGGGGGGCGTGGGGAGGTGGCCTGAGTTTGGCTGCCGTGCTTCCGTTGTGCTGCTTGTATTTCCTGAGGGTGGTGCGTCCATCTTCGGGGAACACGTATCAATATTTTACCGCTTTTCATTTGTTTATTTCTGATACCCAGTGCGAGACAGTAAATAAAATCGGGAGGAAGGGGGGGGGGTGCAAAAATGGGTGTTATCTTTGTTTTTTTGGTGGTTGGCTAGCCCTTTTGGTTGAATCGAGTTGTATTTTCCTTGCGTTTTGATATCATCGATGGTGTGGTGGTTGGCGGCTGTCTTTCTGGGCGGCTTTTGCTCTGTTGCGATGTGTACCAACATAGAGCTTTGGCGTTTTTTCACACGGAAGGGGGGGGGATAAGGGGACAAACCCAAATTATTCGTGTGATAGACATTTCTCCACTCTTCGATCTAGACGGCGGGCTTTTGCGTGCGTGTGCACGGGAGCGTGGGTCTGGACTGACCTGTAGTATAGTTAGAGATAGCATATAAAAATAATCTGCCAACTTGTTGTGTTCATTGTGATTTTTGCTGTGAAGTGCCAAATAGACATAACCTGTGGCTCAGAACCTTCTCTGATAGTGTCTTGCAGTCTTTATTGAGTATGAAATGCTTCAGCGTGTGCCGCCATTTATACATATATACATTTCTATATTCTCTTCCTCTATATACCCCCCTACCACCACCCCATCTACGCCTCCTCCACAGGCTCCAAAATAATATTATCAATCAACCTCACCGCCGGCCCCCCACTCAACCCCAGATCCTCCCCCTCCCCTGCCTCCTCAACAGGCAACATCTTAAACGCACCACTGAGCACCGCGCCCCTCCCCCCCTCCACCCTCTCCAGCTCCTCCAAACTCTCTGGGTCAGCTAGCGACAGGTATCCGGTCTCAAACTTCACTCTTTGCCCTGGCAGTTTCGCCTCCTCCGCTGATTGGATACTGCGGACGTATTCCTCTGCGGGTCCCATAATCTCGTCCCTGGTTCGACAGCCCGATTTCCACCGCGCTTCGGCAATTTTCAACGTCTCGCTCAACACCGTCGCCCTCGCCCTGCGCCGGGTTCCAAGGTAGACATTCCGACTACTCATCGCCAACCCATCGCTCTCCCTCATCGTGGCACCAACGCGGACCTCGGTATCCATACAGAAATCCCTCACCATCTTCCTAATCACCACCGTCTGCTGGACATCCTTCTGTCCGAAATATACCTTCTCTGGCGTGACGATGTTGAAGAGCTTCATGCACACCGTCGCTACGCCGCGGAAAAATGTTGGGCGTTGCACGCCTTCGAGTTTTTCGCCGGCGGGGGTGATGGTCACGAAACTGCCCTTTGCGTCGACTTCTTGCCCGGGGAAGCCGGAGGGATACATCGTTTTATCAGTTGGCGCGAATACCGCCGCCACACTCCCCAGATTGCCTCCATCCTCCGCCAGTTCCCTGTCAAGGTCGCGAAGCATAGCGCAATCAGCATCCCACGTCTGCGGATAACTCGCCAAGTCCTCATGCACGCCGAATTGCGCGGGGTTGACGTAGATAGAGACCACCACCGCCGAGGTCTCGGAAGCGGCTTGCCGGATCAAAGAGAGGTGCCCGGCGTGCAGGGCGCCCATGGTGGGGACGAGCCCGATTGTGCGGTGGGCGTCGCGCTGGGTGCGGCGCCAGTGGCGGAGGGAGGGGAGGGTGCGGAAGATTTTGATGGTGGTGTTTGGGATTGTCGATGAGGAAGGGGAGGTGGGGGAGGACGGCTTGCAGGCCTGGGAGGATGGGGTGGTTGTGAGGTTGCGGGACGACATTGTGGGGAGGAATGCGGTTGGTAGTGGGCGTAGGCGGGGGAGGAGTCGGGGGATTATTGACATTGCGCGGCTCTAGGGGCCGAGTGGTTGTTGAGTTTGTGGAATTGGTAGTGTAGAGGGTTGTGCATCTGGGGAGGCCATGGTTCTTTATGCTGTTGCCTGGGGGGAAGACATGGTTGCTGTGCTCCGTTGTGCGGCGTATAATGAAGCATCATCACCACCGTGTATCCGGCAGGACTTAAAAGGTTTGGGGCGGCCGCATATGGCTTGAAGGGGTTTAGCGCTCCCGCATCCCGCATTTTCATTCTGTGGTGGTCCGTGCGGGAAATTCCTCGATAACGAAACTTTTTGGAAAGATAGCTAAAAGCCAGGGCCCAGTTCTTGGGAAACAATTCTCTCTCCAATACGTTTTTCTCTAGAAACCAGACGAACCAGGAAATTATCCTGGGGAGAAGCAAAGATGGCCGACGATGGGATGCTCATGAATTTTGAGATTGGCGATGCGCCGCTGGTCGCGAAGCCCGTGTTCAAAGGCGGGCGGTGGAAGGATCGGTTGACGGCGAGGAAGGTTGCGCTTCACAAGGAGTCCCGCATGAACGGGGAAGGGGGAGGAGGAAACGAATCGAAACGCCCGGCGCCGGTGAATAGGGAGATTATACAGAATCCGCGCTTCAGCGAGGAGCATGAGGAATACATTGGGCCCAATAGCGAGGCGAGAGGACCGAAGAGACAGAGGGTGCAGGTCGACTATTATGGTGATGCTGGAAGGCACACGGCTCGGCTGACGACGGGGAAGCTGCCGCCGGGGAGTATTAATATTGGGGGGGGCAAGAAGACGACGTTTGGGGATGGGCGTGGGCCGAAGAAGACGTTTACGGATGGGAAACCGGCGCAGATTATATCGTCACTTTTCACATTCAATCCCTCGGCGAAAACCAAGTTCAAGGAGGAAGAGCCCAAGGAAGAGGTTGAGCCTGCGAAGCCGTCTAATGCTCCGCTTTCCGATGAAGCTTCCTCATTTGCGTCTCTGGGTATCTCGAGGCGACTTGCTGGACATCTCGCTACGAAGCTGGATATGAAGGCGCCGACAGCTATTCAGAAGGCTGCTGTTCCGCAACTCATTGCTGAGGATAGCGATGCGTTTATACAGGCCCAGACGGGTTCCGGAAAGACTTTGGCGTATCTGTTGCCGATTGTGGAGCGAATTATGGCTATCAGCGCTGCTGCTGAGTCGGAGGGTGTGCACGATAAGGAGAAGCAGATCCACCGCAATTCCGGACTCTTCGCAATTGTGCTTGCACCGACGAGGGAATTGTGCAAGCAGATTGCGGCTGTGCTAGATAAGCTACTACGCTGCGCGCCGTGGCTGGTTGGAACTACGGTTATTGGAGGAGAGAGCAAGCAGTCGGAGAAGGCACGGTTGAGGAAGGGTGTTAACATCCTTATTGCCACGCCTGGTCGGTTGGCGGATCATCTGGATAACACGGAGGTTCTCGATGTGAGCACAGTTAGGTGGCTTGTTCTTGATGAAGGTGATCGACTGATGGAACTCGGCTTCGAGGAGGAAATCAAAGGCATTGTCGATAAGATTGCTTCACGAGCACTCATCAACGACAGGACAGGACGAGTCGGCAAGGGACAACTTCCCAGCCGTCGCGTCACAGTCTTATGTTCGGCTACCATGAAAATGACAGTGCAGAAGCTGGGAGAAATCTCTCTCAAAGATGCTATGCACATCCAGGCCGACCCCTCCGACGAAGAATTGGAGAAGAGCAAGACGGATGGCACAGACCCCAAAGAGGACGGATTCTCCGCCCCTGCTCAACTTAAGCAGGAATACGGCATCGTACCTGCTAAGCTTCGCCTCGTCACACTCACTGCAGTTCTTAAGCGCGCCTTCGCTCGTCGCGGCTCAGTCATGAAAGCCATCGTCTTCATTTCCTGCGCCGACAGCGTCGACTTCCACTTCTCCCTCTTCTCGCGCCCCGAACTCACACCACCCCCCGTCTCCGGCGCCAACACCGACGAAGCCAAGCCCGCCGTCGCCGTCATCCCCAAGAACGAACTCACCAAAGACACCATCGCCACCGGCGCCGCATTCTCCAACGCCACCAACGCCGTGACGCTCCACAAACTCCACGGCTCCCTCGCACAAAACATCCGTACCGCGACCCTGAAGCACTTCTCCGAGTCCAAAGACCCCTGCGTCCTCGTCTGCACGGACGTCGCCTCTCGCGGTCTAGATCTCCCCAACGTCGACTTCGTGGTCGAATACGACCCCCCCTTCTCCTCCGACGACCACGTCCACAGAATTGGTCGTACCGCGCGTGCCGGTAAATCGGGCCGCTCGCTGATCTTCCTGCTCCCCGGCGCTGAAGAGGCATACGTCTCCATCTTATCCAAGTTGAGCCCCAACTTGACCGCTAATACGGGCGAGGAGCTCATCCGTAAGGGCTTTGGAGGAACTGGACACGAATGGGAGGAGCGCGCGACAGCGTGGCAGCTTGAGGTGGAGAAGTGGATTCAGGATTCGGCGAAGTACCTCGAGATGGCGAGGAGGGGATACCAGTCGCACATCCGTGCGTACGCAACGCATGTTGCTGCGGAGCGTGCGATTTTCGACATGAAGGAGCTGCATCTTGGACATTTAGCCAAGGCATTCGGACTACGTGATAAGCCGGGTAGTATTAAGGTGCCTGGACTGCGACCGAAGGCGATGACGCATGCGGATCGTAGTGTGGCGATGAGGAAGGCGAGGAGGGGGGATAATACGGATAGGGATGGGAATGAGAAGGCGCCGGAGGGGGAGCATGCGAGGAAGAAGAAGAAGGAGGAGAGGGAGAGGCCGAGAGATGTCAATGAGGATGATGCGGCGAAGAGGATGAAGAGGAAGATGATGGAGCATATGGGTGCTGCGTTAGAGTTCAATATCGGGTAGATTAGAGTAGATATGTTACATAGCACAGCGCAGCGTCGTTAGGAATCATAATCGTATATACACGGATCTAGTATATTTCCCATAAACTCACTTTCCCATCTTTGCTCCCAGCTGCCACCCAGTGCGTTTGAGTGGCCTGTTGTATCCTCTTCTCTTTTGCCGATACCGCCAAGCCAACGCGTCTTGAAGGTGCAGTCATCGCAGTCTCACCTCCTTCCAAAGATTCTGCATCTGGTTTACCCCCTTCCAACTTGCCCTCATCGGCCCCTTCTTTATCCTCTTGTACGTTTATCACTTCCGCGAATGCAACAGCAAAGCATCCATCCTTATGCCATTTCAGCACCGCCAGCTCCTTCATACTCGCTACGCTATAAACCCGCACCTTGGTATCCCACCCCGCAGTAGCGAATATCCGCCCATCGCTCCTGATTCGTAAGCTCTGCTGCCCAGAGTGCTTCGTCTGGACGACTTTCAGGGGTTTCGTAACGACTTCAGGTTTCACGGGTGGCTTGGGTGGCTTTGCCGAAGGAGTGGATGGGTACTGCGCGAACATCCCAGAGAGGAGCGAGGGGTTCTTAACTGGAACCTTCTGAGGGGTTGGCCCTGGTTGTGGCTGGACAGGTTGGGCTAGCGGAGGAGATAGAGAGGAAAGGGGGTGTTTGGCGATTATTCCATCGGCGCCGCTGGTGATATAGGATGCCATGTTCAAGGTGACACCGAGGGAGAGAATAGGCTGGGAATGAGGCTGCGCGAGGTAGAGCCTACACCAGCCAATGACGGGGTTGTCCTGCACGACCATTGTGTGGCCACTTTCATAGCCCACAACGAGAGTGAGCCGTGAGGATACGTAGAGGATGGCGACAGACATGACCATGCCCGTGTTGGTGGCCTTGTCCCCGGGGACTGTAATTAAGCGTTTCTGGGAGGGGAGATGGAAGATGTCGACCTGGAGAATGTTAGCTGTGATGGATGAAAGATTGCGGTGGATACTAACGGCTTCGGAGCTCATGGTGTTCGGGACGGCGATGAGAAGTTCATCTTGATTAGGTGAGGGGGTGGTCTCAGTTGATATAGGACCAGGAAGTTGTTTTGCAATGCAGTGGCCGAATGAGCAGAAGTTCAGCGAGTTGACGTCCAGTACGTAGAGGAGCCATGGCTGCTTCCTGGGGGTCATTGGGTCCTCGACGGGGAGGGTTGCGCTCAGGGAGGCCTCGTCTTCTTCCGAGAACTTCCAAACTATGAGCTTATTGTCCTTGCCATGACTTCAAAGCTATTAGTAACCTTGCATAACACGAGGAATAAGATATAATAGAAGAGTTAGTGATATTTAAAAAAACATCTCACGTGATTAGTCTGTCCGATCCCCATTCAGCAACACCGAGGATGGCGGCCTTGTGTGCCCTCCACACGGCCGTGGATCTTCGTGAGGCTAGACCCCAGACCACGATCCATCCCTCCGCATCGCCAGTGACGAGGCGAGTGTTTCCTCTTATGAACTGCGTCGAATGGATCTGCGCCGCATGGCCGCGGAAGATATATGTTGCTTCCGGAGGCGGCTGTGGGAGCGACATATGTTGAATTTGTAGAGTCTAACTTGAACTGTTTGAGGGTTGATGAGCCTGGGTGTACCATATCCTCAGTAGCTCATACACTAGATTACATGGTCCAGGCACCAATTGCGCATCTATCAACCCGTCTATCTTATCGAACATCTCCGCCGCGGCATTACTCGAACCCCCCCCTTCACCAAATATTCCTAAACAGAGTGCCACCGAGCGACCCCAGTATCGCATCCACCAGACCAACCTGTCCCCGACATCCATCCCCTGCTATCTCACATGCAAATGTTCGTGCGACGATAAGGCGCAACGCGACGTAGTTGCGGATAACAACAGTTTTTGGCCCCATATGACTTCGGGCATCGCAAACTCGCTGCCAATCGACCAGCACTTCCGGCTTGCGCGCCGCTGGGCACAACTACCCCGTTCCTTCAATTGGCTTCAACAACCTCTGCGATAAACCCGAAGAACCCGTACCGCCTCTTGAGGCGCGGCACTGTCGAGCCGGTTGCCACCCGGCAGCCCCCAATCCCTTATACTCGAGAAGCAGCGCCCATACTGCGCCTGCGCATATGCCCATGACGGCTCTCGACTCCCCCGGCTCTGCCGTGGTGGCTGGCGAAAGCTCTGTTGCCAGCGCAAGTAAACCGAGGAGAGTGAGAACTGGGTGCTTGACATGCAGAGAACGGCATCTGAAATGCGACGAAGGGTTGCCGCATTGCCTGAACTGCAAGAAGTCTGGGAAAACATGCAGGCGTGGGATAAAACTCAACTTCCACTGGATGGACGTTAGAGACCCAGCAATTCTTCCGCCGACAGCGGATTGGTCTGGTGCGTAACCTCCCAGGGAATTCGGGAGCCAATGCTGACATTGTCTAGTTCAATTTCAAGACGAATCTCGACTCATTGCTTCGGAATACAAGGGCGGCCTGGGCCAATACAGCGCAATAGAAACGGTCACAATCACGCCTTCTCACGAGCCTGTTTTTGAGTTCAATATTTCAATCGATCCGACTATCACCATGCATAGCAACCAAAACTCGATATTACAACCAGGGGTCCCAGGGTTATATACAGAGACCAGGGGGATTGGCAAACATGGCTACCAGCAGCAGGAAGATAACCGTCACCTTAACCCTCATCCCGGCAACGAGGTTTCATATATGCCTTCAATGGCCCCAGCTTCATATGGGAACCCGGAGGCAATACTCGCACCTCTGGATGTTGCTAGGGGATACCTCAGCGATCCGCAGGAGATTCTCCTCATGCAGGTATTTGTGGAAGAAGTTGGGTTATGGATGGACAGTATGGACAAGATGAAGCACTTTTCTCGACTCTTGCCTTTCCATGCTCTGCAAGAACCAATGCTTCTTAATGCCTTCCTTGCTTGCGGAGCGCGGCATCTCTCACTTGTCAATCCCCTATACAACGAGGATAAGGCCCTTTCCTATTACGATACAGCCACCACGCTACTATTACGAGCACTACAAAACCCAGATCGAGATACGGTCGTCTGTGCTACTTCGGCAGTTATTCTCAACGTCTATGAGATAATGTCTGAGCGTGCAGTTCAACGCATGAATCACATTGCGGGCGCTAGAGCTCTGATCAAGGAATGTGGCTGGAATGCTCGGTCAACTGGTATTGGTGCGGCTTGTTTTTGGGTCAATGTTGGCATGGAGCTGTTATCTTGTCTACACTTCAACTGGCAAGTGGCGTGGGAACCAGACCAATGGGGTGTGGATATGGACTTTTCGCAAGGGCGAGAAGGCGGGAGCGAAGAACTCTGGACACATCGCATGGTGTATATCACGGGGAAGGTTTCAAATTTCAGGGCCGCAACCCCAAAATTTCAAGAGGCAACCGCGCACGAAGAACAATTAGGGCAGCAACGCCGGTATGCGGAGTGGCAAGACTTGAAGAACCTCTGTGACAGCTGGAATCAAAGTGTTCCAAGAACTATGCACCCTGTGGGATTTCTTTTTCCCCATCAAACCTCATCCAAGTCACTGTTCCCGGAAGTCTGGTAAGCTATACTGACCTCCATTATCTCATGATGATTGTATGCTGATACCTCACAGGCTGCTTAAACGATCCGCAATCACCGGCCGACTGTTCTATCACACTGCAATGTGCGTCGTAGCACAGAACAATCCTATGTTTCCAATGCCGAATCCCGAAATGGCGAGTCTCCTTCACGACCATGCACACCAAATATGTGGTATTGTCGCCCACGTCAAGGATAGGGGCGTTGCCTCAATAGCATTGCGGTCATTGGCCCTGGCCGGTGAAACTCTCGTACAGCGCGACGAGCAGGAAGAGGTAATACGCATATTTGAGAAAGTGCAGAAGGAGACCGGATGGAATGTCACGTACGTGATGAAAGAACTCCGCGATAAATGGGGCTGGATTTCAGAAGAGCAGATGTTAAGAGACCAAATGGCTTTTAACCAATTTGCTCGTAATGCTGGGCTTGCGGCGAATGCAAACATGTCGACAGCGGGGCAAGGCCTACAGGGTGGACAGCAGCAGCAACAGCAACCTCAACAGCCACCGAAGATGATTGGAGGGATACTGAACCCATTGCTCGCCAGGGCAGACTTTTCACTGCCGAATCATCCGTACCAGGCGTATTATCAGCCGCCGAGAGTTCATGATTTACAGGGACAGGGTCAATATGGCCAGGATTACTTTTGAATGGGTAAGTAATGGTCGAAGAACTATATAAGGTCGCGAGAGGGGTGTTATGATTCAACGAAGGTGTATTTAGTATCGCATCCTGTGTAAATAGGTTGGCAGGCGTCTGGGATGGTTGGCAATGAGCGGGCGTCCACATTTGGGGGGAAATATTTGTTAACTCTGAAGGCTCAGAATTCTAGAGGGATGGTGGATAATAGTTCGGGATTTGGGGTATTATTATATTAGGGGGAACATAAATGTATGTGGGTGAGGTACACATAAGGGATTCACTTCACAACTAATATATTGGCGGGGGCACCTTCCACAAACAATCACAACGAAACCTACCCACCAGCCCATATTTCAGAATCTACGTGCCAAACGACTTCAAGATACCTCCTCAGGTGATAATTATCGCCGACATTCGTTCCATGTTGCTCTACTTATACTACACCTTCCTTTTTGCCTCCTTTTTCGCATCAACCATACTTTGGTGCCACATTTCCACCGTCCGCCCCAGGACAATATGCGACCTCCCGGAGGCCCACAGGAAGAACCGCAGGTACTGGCTCCAATGAAGGGACTCGATCTAGTGGCACCAGCCATGAATGAGGCTCCTGAACCATCCTCTCAGTCTTACGCATGTCTGGATGTCATTTCCTTTGATAACTTCGTGACCCCGCGCCTCAAGCACTTTGGCGGCATCGATGGCGAAGTACGCAATGAGCCAGAGGGTGCTGGAGAGGGCCTGACGATTTTCACCGACTTACCTATGCCAATACGGGAAGAGCCTATTGCGATTGGGACACCTTCAAAACCCCGTTCTAAGACCCTGAAAATAATTGACATTTGGGGCAAATCCCCTGAACCCCGGAACTCGAAACCTACTACAGAAGATAGCAAAAAAGGAAACACAAACAAATCTGATTTCAGGGATCTGCGACTGGCTACGAGCTACACGAAAAGAGAAATGGACCGTGTGCACGGAGTGTCTTCCTTTGAAAGTGGCAGCAGGCCTAATCTTACACGTTCTATGCTTTACAACTGGCATTTACTCAGGATGGACAATATACGAATACTGGATCCGCTCTGGGAAGGCTTTCGAGGCTCCGCTCATGACTACGAACTTCTCAAACTTCTGGCCCAGACTCATGAACATCAACGATGGTGGCTGATTGTTGTTGACGACTTCGCCTGCCCCCAGTGTGTTGACGAACTCCGTCTCCAACGAATGCATCCAAGAGTACGCAAATCTAACCCCACGAAACACAAGGGATTCCAAGCTGACGTTCATTAATAGTCCCTAGGAAAGGCTATAAATAGTTTGAAGTCTAGATGTACCAGACATTCCCATTGCGATGGTGGTCGTTGCAAAGTCATATGCACTCACACACACGGTGAGTGCAACAAGGTAACCAACAAAGCCATCCTGGACAAAAGCACTCTGACACGATGAAAGGTCACCCAGTTCTTCTCCAGGTTAGGCAGAGACAACTCAAATCGCATGCGAAACATTGTCTTCGAAACCCGAGATGACCTACTCCCCGATGCCGATGTCCTTGTTTCCGTTGCCCACAATGTCGGCCGCTACTTTCCTGATGTCCAGAATCTCGAGATCAACTTCCACTTTGGCGACAGGTACCTTGACAGAGACGTATGGACTCGGATCTTGTGCGCCTGTCGCCGCTTGGAACAATATCTGCCAAAAGGCCAGCACTTGCGCGTCAGAGGGATTGAGAAGCATACAGAGATGCAGAATGACTGGACCAGGCAGGGTAGGAAGTGGCACGAATAGGAAATCAGAACTAGAGCCTCAAATGGAAGTGACAAAGTTCAGAAATACATTACTTGATATCCTACAAATCGAGAATATTCAGCATTATCATCTTGGTAGAAATGCATGGTGATGATTAATAATAACCTTGTCTCGGCATAAGTTATAACTATAAGCATGACAGACGGTTTAGTCAATGTGCCTTGGCAGGACACGGGGTTTGTGATTGGTGGCGGACGGATGATCGAAAATCGATGACAGCCTCGCCTAGTCACGTCATACATTGTGCAAGGCTGTGGAAACTGCGGGACATGGGATTGTCTTTATTAACCCCCACCTTCCCTCCGCATTTACGTTCATAACAACGTTCTACAAGACATCAATTGGCCTTCCATGCTACTTTCTAGAGGAATGCTACTTGTAACTCCCAATCTTACATCTACATCCAGGTTGTTCAGCATTTCATCATCAAGCTTCACCATGGTACGTCATTTTGCACTTTCGAGTATTGTTTGGATGGTTGGAACTGACACATATGCGGGCTCAAAAAATCTCCAATTGGGTTGACTCAAAGGATAAATCGGGAGAGTTTAAGCGTGGAGCTTCTGTTTTCCGGAATTCTATCTCCAGAGAAGCGGGCGCCGAGTTTCCTGCCGAGAAGGGACGCTACCACCTCTACGTTTCCTATGCTTGCCCTTGGGGTATGTACTGGCTCTTTGTCTTATGAATAAATCCGTTACTAACAAATGCCAGCGCATCGCACGTTGATCGTAAGGAAGTTGAAGGGCCTAGAGGACATCGTCCCATTTACCGCCGTACACTGGCACATGGGCGAAAACGGTAAGTCCTCGGGAAGAATTTCATAGAACCCCGCACTGACATTACCAGGTTGGCGATTTGCAACCTCTGAGAATAAGGACGCTCCTGGCGAGAATGTGGGCTCAGACCCCGTAGCTAGCCATGAGAAATACACCCACCTCCGCCAGATCTACTTCCAGGTGGATCCCAACTATACCGGACGCTTCACGGTGCCCACACTCTACGACACTGTTCAGCACAAGATTGTGAGCAACGAGTCTGCAGATATAATTCGCATGTTCTACAGCGAGTTCGATGACATTCTTCCCCAGAAGTATAAGGATGTAGTTCTCTTCCCCGAGAACCTCCAGGCCAAGATTGAAGAGACTAATGCCTGGACATACGATCTCATCAATAACGGAGTTTACAAGTCTGGTTTTGCCACAACCCAGGAGGCGTATGAGAAGAATGTCGTCGCTCTGTTCGAGGCACTGGATCTAGTAGAGAAGCATCTCGAGAGCAGCCCAGGGCCGTTCTACTGGGGCGATAAGGTCACGGAAGGCGATGTGAGACTGTACACCACTATTGTGAGATTCGATGCAGTGTATGTTCAGCATTTCAAGACAAACCTTCGGGACATTAGAAGTGGGTATCCTGCCATCCACAAATGGCTGAGGAACTTGTACTGGAATGTGCCTGCGTTCGGGGAGACTACGCAGTTTGAGCATGTAAGTTGATGCTTTGCTCTATGGACGTATGGAATAATACTGATACAATACAGATCAAGAGGCATTACACGAAGAGCCACCCGCAAATCAACCCTTTCGGAATTACGCCTGTGGGGCCAATCCCGAATATTCTGAAGGTGGATGAGGAGGTTACTGCGGTAAAGTCTGGTTCTAAATAATGGAGCAGGTTGTAAATAGTCATAGAATAGTAGTTTATTATTCAACTTTATTATAAATATATTATGTGATGATGTGGGTAATTTTTTGCAGCGACAAATAAATTACGGTGTGAATTTAGTTATTCAATAAAAAATAAAAATAAATTCAAATCGAAGCAAGCAAGACGATCACCACAATCAGAATATCGAGGCATTAGAATTAGAGAGGCTTCATTCATTCATAATTCATACAATTCCTGCTTGCAGGCTCATAGCTTCCACTCTGTATCATATCATACAGCTTTGCCAGGACCAAACACCCCAAATCTACAATGTATGCTTGAACTTGATGTCCTGGAACCTCCTCAACCATGGCGTATCCGCATATTTCCTCTCAATCTGAAACCATCTCGCAATGTATTCAGGGTCATTCAGCCTCCACTGATCATCGTGTTCTTCGTCTCTGCTTGCTTCCCAGAAGCGAAGGAAGACTTGTTTCTCGTATTTTTCTGGCACGAGGTCTTCAAGTGCCATCACATTGCCCTCGTCGAATGGGAGAGTAAAGCTATAAATGTCAGATTTTGTTTTGTGTTTCGTTCCAGTGGCTCTGTTGCTATATTGTTTTGGAAGGAAATCTGGGCAGGAAATCGGTTACCCACAGCATCATACCCAGAACGCCATCGAAGTTCGGCCTGATGCATTGGTGTATGGGAAGTTCAGTGTCCTTGGGCAGCGGCTTCAACTGAATTCCGCGTGGTATTGGCAGCCATTGTTCACGGATGACACCTCCGATCTTGATAATTTTCGCCATGCAGTAGTTGAGGATTTCACTCTGCTGCTGAGCATCAAGGGTGAGATTGATGACCTTGAGCTGTAATTGTAAACAATAGTCAAACAAATGTTCGGAAGGTGTAAATGCTTACTTCATAATGGTCCTCTTGTGCGATATTGATTGATTTGTGCTGCTGTATCTTTAAAGGAGGCATGTTGACACCCAATATAAATACTGGGGCTTTGACCTTTGACCCCGATGCTCGTGTGCAGCTTGTGGATTGAGTAGATCTGGCGGTGGCGGAGCCGCCGCTTTCTTGCCCCTTGGCTTCTTAGCTGGGCTTCTTGCCCCTGACTTGGTGCCAGAGCCAGATCCGGTATCCTTGTGAGACAAATATTGAAGGAGTGGCGTCGGCTCCATATCATCATCGTTGCCTCTCGCATACGCCGCAGTAGGGGCCTTTGACCGTTCCTGACTGAGTCTTTGATGGTGACAGTATGTGGTGGTGAATGGGTCTTTGACAATGGCTGATTCGACCCTGGCTGGGTATTTAAGTATGAACAAGTTGTAAACGGCAATCACAACAAAATTAGGAGGTGAAACCACGTGAGCTTACCCCCAATTAAGTAACATAACTTCGTCTTATTATTTTCAAAGCATATACTCAAACTTTCTACTTACGTCTCTCCTGGCATCCCCGCCAACGAGAGTGTCCTCCTCCTCCTTGTCCACTTCTACATATTCCCCTCTATTCTGCATCTCATTGTTTCTATTCTTGCGGGAAAGATAGAATCGCAGTATAGTCGCCAAAATGGCAACTACAACCATTGCTCCTGCGCAACCGGCCATCCCACGTGTATAATACGGCGCATCGACATCAGGATACAATCGTGTCCCAACCAATGGCCCACATTGGCCCACAAGCTGCAACATAGCAAATCCAGCACCCTGCTTACTTTCAGACTCCTGATTATTGATCGTCCAAGTTATGACGATGGTAATCACGCTGAAAAATCCAATCGCGGCTGGATATATAGCAGCATAGCGCCACCAGAGTCCCAAGCCAAATCTCTCCGCAAGAGCGAGCACGAGATACCCTGAACAGGAGAAGAGCGCATGGAAGATAATGAAGGTCGAGCGTGACTGCATGCGATCCGAGAGATATGCTGTTAAAATCACAACGAAAAATGACATAAGATATGGAGGAGCCGAGAGAGCTTGCGACACAACAGAGGAGTGGCCCATAGATCGGATGATGATAGGTAAAAATACAGGCATCGATGAGAACGCCATGTTGGTGAAGAAGAACATGAAAGCGGTCAGGTAGGCCTTGGGATCCAATATTGTCTCAAGGACTTCTCGCCATTTAAGTCCGCCCTTGGTCGCAGCGCCTCCTTGGCGACGACGTAGGCGCAATCGGGCGACCTTTCTTTCTCTCGCAGTCAGGTATTTTGCTTTTGCTGGTCCGTCTGGGATAACGTGCCAGGCGACGACGGACACAATGACACTTGGAAATCCCTCAACGAGGAATAACAGGCGCCACGGCGCAATAGGACCGTTCTCTCCGAGCTTAAGAATCGCCCATGCGAGGGAGCTGGCGAAAGAGGTGGCTAGAGGGGCGGCACTTATGAACAGTCCGTTGCGCAAGGCCAGCTCTTCCTCCCTGTAAAAGAAGGACAAGAAGTATGGGATTCCAGTAAAGCCAGCTTCACCGATTCCAAGTAATAGCCGTAGTATTATAGATGTGACGAAAGAAGTTGACAGAGCTTGGAGAGATGCGATAATTCCCCAAGACATGACAATTACAGAGACATATATGTGTGCAGGTATAATCTTCCAAAGTAAGGACATCCACTCGAAAATGATATATGTGATGTAAAACGACGTGAGGATCCATTCGTATTGATCAGAATGAAGATTCAGATCAACATCCATTCCTGCGATTCGAGCATTGCCAATATCTTCGGGTGTGTCAGCAGCTGTCGATACAATTGGGCGCAGAATACGCACTTGACCTATCCAGAAAACTCAACATGTACAATAGTGCTACAAACAATACAAGCCTCTTGTCAAACTTCCTGACAACTGCGCGCTCCTCGTCTGGTGTATACAATTGAAACGACTGTGTTGTCGAGGCGCTGCCTCGGCGCGGAAGCGCATAGCTGCCATCGTCGCCAGTCCAAAGGGGTGCTTCAAAACCCGCCGCTTTATCTTGAGATTGAAGTTCTATGCTCTCGTGGCCATCGTAATCGACGTCGAAGTCTGAATCCCCAGAGTCGGGTTCGGGTGTCAATCGATTCGCACGCGAACTGGAGTCGGAATCTGAAGGCACAATGTCACTTCGAGCCCCTGATTTATCGCCAAGATGCGACGCCTGAGGGAAACTTGAAGCCATTCTGAGCCATGAAGATCTTTGGGCTTCAAGCAACAGAAAATATATATTCAATTCATAGTTTGTTGATTCCGTAGCCTCTCCACCATCGTGGCCCTGAACCGGAATGCGGTTGGTTCTAGCTATGACGGGTGCGGTGGAGACCCTTAAGGGTTGGCGCGAGGTACTTTTTGCAAGGGTGTCACGACCCACAAAGTAAGTGGCATGGGCTGGAGTCCGGATAGATTTCACATAAGTTTCACATCCATATCAAATGAACCTTCAACTTTCAACAGGAATACAGAACATTTTCAAAGATTAAATTTTTTATGGCAGAATGAATATATTTGATGAACTATTGGAATTATCTAAGCTACCTCTACTCATGTAGGTCACTTGGGCGTAAAGGGCTCTTGCGTTTTTGGCAATGTTAGACCCTGTACCTGCACCGTGCGACAGTATGTATTTTGGCGTGAATGACAACTCTGACTGGGGGAGAACAAAGTTGGCACCCGTTGCCGTGAAGGGCGAAGAAGGAAGAAGAAACGAGAAAGAAGAAGGAAGGAAGAAAAGATCTAGAAGGGGGGTTGTTGGAAGTGGCAGTTGAACTTTCAAAGCCACCTCCACTCATGTAGATCGCTTGGGCGTGAAGGGCTCTTGCGTTTTTGGCAATTTCAGGCCCTTCACCTGCACCATGCGAAAGTATTTATATTGGCGTGGATGCCAACTCAAACTGCAGATGGAAGCTGCAGGAGTTGGCACCCGTTGCCTGTACGGGTCGTCCGTGAAGAGGAAAGAAGGAAGAAGGAAGAAGGAAAAAGGAAAAAGGTCTCAAGGGGGGGAAGGGGGGGTATTTATATTCCTAGGTCGGCGACTCTAGATCACTCAAGCGCGCTATCACCAAATAAGCGCGACTCTCACGAGACGACGCCATTGGATAGATCAAGCCAGATCAAGGAGAAGCGAATCAAAGTGAACGGACGATTGTAGGCGATGCAAACACGGCAAACGTTGGTCTAGTGCTGTAATGGTCTTGAGGGGAGTGAAGACACTGCAAATATCTGTCTAGCGCCGTACAGTTTCTGAAATCAGATTTGGAAGGCACGATGTGTAGCCAAACAGGTTGTAAGAGTGATACTGCAACTGTGACTCTCTTTATTGATTACCATAGACGTCCGCTACTTGTACATTTATCTTTGTTACATCTATGTTCATTATAGTCTATATACTATATACCCCATATCTGATTCCACCGTCTACTATCACCATCTAACGGCCCATCTAATCTTCCAAACCTTGGCGGCGTCCCAGAGGTAGATTCTGGCAAGCAGACCCATTCTCGTACACAGCCAGGAATCTCCTCTCGAACATGGCTAATGCACAGGAGAGCTTGTTCAGGACCTAATCCTCGAATAGCAACGTTACCTGCGCATGATGCGTCGGATTCAACAACCTCACGCGAGCCATCCTTCCACTGGAACGTCTTGGTCTCTCCATGAGCAAGGAAAAGCATGCACTTATCTCTCACGACTTCATCCATAGCACCAAAGGATTCGTCCAAAATAACAAGATCTGGCTTCTTGATTATGGCTCGTAGAAATAATGCAACACGCTGAGACGAGAACGGTAGCTGGTTGAAGAGGCATTCACTGGCCCATGCGGTTGAATCATGAACTGGCTGTGAGGCATCACTAGCAGCAGCACCTGGCCGCAGCTCATGCTCGAACCATTTGAGGCAGGCTTCGACAGCCGCAACATCGCTCTTATCCAACTTCGGAATTCCCAGGAATGTCTCCGACCAAGCGTTCTCTAGCGTTTGCTTGAGTGTCAGAGTACGTGGGATATGGTGATGTATTTCGGGCGAAGAGTGGCCGATCCGTGCCTGAATGTCAAAGATGGATATTCCAGGTCTACCAGGCTCAGGGAGACGTGACCGCCCAAACAGCTTCACGGGCTGCGAGTATGTCTGAGGGTGATCGGAGCATATCAGAGAAAGGATAGTGGTTTTTCCACTCCCATTTGCACCGATGATACCCCATCGCTGGCCGCGCCTGACTTTCCAATGGAGACCTTTCTGGGGCTTGCCATCCACGTCTTGTGTCCAGTTACCGAGGACAACCTTCGGGCCGTATGCTACGCGAACACCGTCCATGTCAACCAGAATCTCTCCTGTTTCCGCTTCCTTCGATTCTTCCATGTCATCCCCTCGAGTAGATGAAGAGGTTCCCGTTGCCTCTGAGGTGTCTGGCTCCACAATCCCCCGATCGGTGAGTGTCCGACCAATTTCATGGAGGGACTGAACTGGGATATTGACGGCGCTACCGCTGTTTGCTCTCAGCTCGCTCAAGACCTCTTCTTTTGGTCCTTTGAAAGCTACTTCACATTCCGGGCGTAGATACATAAGATGCGTAATCCAGTCCGGAATTGGATCTTGAGGTCTCAACGAAAGAATCAACCTGGGGTCGTTGGCCTTCGCAAGTCCATGTAGCAATGGGCTCAAAGTCATCAGCGTTGGTGGATCCAACCCCATGAGCGGCTCATCCAGCAACAGAACTTCTGGTTTTCCAAGCAATGCCCTCGCAATCTTTGCTCTCCTGGTTTGCCCATTAGACAGATTCGACACTGGCATATCAATAAGGTCTCCGAGTCTCAAATCCTCAATGACCCTTTTCAAAGATGCCTCGTTAATGGACTTGCTTTTTTCTTCTTCTGAAGGATTCAGCTCTGTCCTGCCCTGGAGGTAATTCAGGACGGTCCAGTCCGTGGCCTCCCGGTGAGCCTCATATCTCGCGCTCAGGTATGCCCCTCTGGTTCCTTGCCCCGACAAAACTCCCTGCTCGCCACCAAAGCCGACATACTCTATTGCTCTACTGGGTATGCGTAATTCATGGTTCTTCTGATTTATCTCCTCGGAGTTAAGATACGGATATGACCGAGCGGTAGGTGGAAAGGACAAATATAGCCCTCTCAAAATCTGTAGAAATGCAGTTTTTCCAGAAGATGATGGCCCCAATATGGCCCAGTAGTGAGGATCTTCTGGGAATGACGGTAATTCAAAATTTAAATCCTTGAACAGTGCTGGATTGGCTTCTTTCGCAGCCAGGGAGGACGGATGATGACGGTAGAACGTGCCATTTTTAATTTGTATTATAGCCGGTTTAGAAGTTGCGGAGCTGTAGCTTCGTGAAGAGATCCTATGAAAAGGACCTTTTATCTGAATTAACCTCATGGCTCATAATTGTGAAAGTTCAATATCATCAGCATCTGACTCCGCATTGGGAAGCTCTATGATAGGGTCCATATATCGCTTAGCGCGTCTATTCGTTGCGTCGTGGGTCGTTCGCGCTTACACGTCCGCCTCGCAGCCTGGAGCTCCCATCAACCAACGCAACATCAAAACAGCTATCAATCCACAACACCATTTCTCGAACACTACAAAACTTATAAGAACACGCTACCTGACAGATTCTCATCACATCCGCAGCCATGGTAATACCCCCTCTCGACCCTCAATTCTACATCCCAAACTCTCTCACGTCACCAAGGGAGACCTCACCTAGACCTCACAACTAACTCTCATCAGTCTATGCGCATCGCCCCCGCCTCCGGCCACTCATCCCTCCACTCCCACCTCGCCGCCAAATCCGCCGGCGCCCCCTCCGCCCCAGGTCTCCACGACACCCTCCGCGCAGGCGTCGGCCCAACCACCCACGGCTCCTCCGAAACCCTCCAGCTCGACTCCACCCACCCTCTCGAATCGCGTCTCGCACAATGGACTGCAACGCAGGATAGCCTGAAGCTTGAGGGTCTGCGGAGGACATTCGGCATGGCGGAGCCGATTCGCCGGGGCATGGAGCTCAAGATCACGAGGGATGGAGAGTGGCGCCCGTTGGTGCTGGGAGGCGGACAGCCGAGCGTTCATGAGGATATTTTGGCGGGCAGGGATACGGGGTGCACGTGGGAGGATGTTTTCCAGGGGACGGAAATGAGGGGGGTGCAGGGCTTCCATGAGGAGTTGGAGACGAAGGTTAGGATGGGACAGCAGTAGATGGATGGTGAAGTGGAGGTTGTACGAATAGCCTGGCGGATAGATGGAGCTACATGGTATTTGCAGGAAGCATTGGCGATGGTTTACTAGGACGGGATAAGAATGCAAGGAGTCACAAATACATTTCCAGTCACAAGAAGAAAGAGCAGGTCAAGTTGAAGGACGAAGACCTGAGAAAATGACCCACTTGTATATTATGTGGTTAAATAATTCACTCACTGTGCCTTTGTAACACCCCACGGAGTTCCCCCGCCCTCCCATACCTGTACAATTTCGTAACCAAATGAAAAACAGTTTCCCTTTCCCGTGCTAAATGAAGAGACGGCGCCCCATGATGCTGAAGAAAACAATCCTGCGGTGTCATATGTGTCCGCTAATCGGGAACCTGAACGCCTGTACAGCCCATCCATGTATCATCCCCAGCCCCGTGGTATAAAGAATCCGCCGTTGCCGCCTCACATCCGCGTGGGGACCACAGCAGAACTAGGGAGAATGGAGAGGCAAAATCCTCCGTCGTATGGTGTCGTTATATCGCATTAAATCCTGGTTCGTCGTAACGTCTCATAGAATGACACAGCGTCCACATCCGGGCGTTGGTTCCGGCCGTTCGTGCTGTCTGGCTTCGGCCCTCTTCCGCTCTGTCTCCTCCTCGTCCACTATATCCTGAGGCCGCACCGTCATATGTACAACATTCGTCGCATGCTCGTTGAATCTGCACTCTATTGATGGGGTTAGTCTAAAATCCTGACGCCCGGTTGGGCTGGGATTGCTTCCATACCTTTCAGCGGCACATTGTCATTCAACAACCGACCAAAATAAATCAAACGGATACTGCTCGGGCTCGTAGGCTTAGCATCCCATTCTTCCCTCCACTCCTTTAGGATCAGCTCCTTCAGCATAATTACGCTGATGCTGTATGGGTCCTTCTTGCCGCTCTCCGTAACACCCGGGATGGTCATTTGCCGCTTCAGTAGATACCGCTCGTCCACTCTGTATCCATGTCGTGCTCCGGACGTGAGAAGAAGCATGATATTGCAAACCGGATTCGCCACATCCGTCGAAGGCGATACGGTGCTGGACAGCGGTTGTCCCTCATCCGCGGCCATCTCGCCCGTGTTTGAATCCAGAGACAAAGGCGCCGAGCTGCTGATGACCTCCTTGCTCTTCTCCTCGCTGTCAATGGCAGTAGAGTCCTCTGACGACTGCATCGCTTCCTGAGCCTCGCCCACAGTGGTTGTTGGTGCTTGTTCTTGTGGCGCTACAGCGACTGGCGGCTGCGCTGGGGTCTCCTCCATCTCCCTGTTAACCATGCTGGACATCGGAGGTAGTGGTCCAAATGGCGTGGGAATGTTCTTCATGATGTTTGTTGTGACACTGCTCGTGCTTCTGGTCAGGGTGCTTCTGGTCAGGTCGTCCACCTCCATAGTGGCATTTGGACGTTGCCCCAGTGCTTGGGGGTCGGACCCAGTGTCGGGGCCTGAGACTTGGCGAGGATGAAGCGACTCCATTGGTGGGTGGCCCACATAGAGTGCTCTACTCGGGCTATGAGTGTAGGGATTTGTACCAGAGCTACGATGAAGTATACACTTTAGTGCCCTGCCATATCGAATGAAGGCTTCGTATCGTGTAATATCTATAATATACGGTAAGGCGTGGACATGTACTTTACAGCAGCACAGCAATCTGCAGCGGGGATGAGGTAGATGTAAGTAGTGAAGAGTACAAGAGTTCCAGTACACTGCCACGCCTGAAACCTTGTACCTCTGCTGGCAATGACGGAGCGAGATAAACATGGCCAAACGTCACAAATAGATACATCCCTAATAATAAATACAGTTTGCGTCCTATCTTGCTCACCGTGATAAGCCTCTTCCTTGCTTTCACATGGGCTGCAAAATATTCTCTCGGATCACAGGAATATTGCGTGCCAACTTGTTTTCCAAGACAGTTTTTGATTGGCTTTCAGAGTTATCTTGGTAAAGTATATTATCTTGGTAAGTATAATGTGCTTTGGCTGGCTGGCGATTTCGGCATTTGGGTTCTTGCCACCGGCCAACTCGGAAGCGTATGGATTACTACACAAGCTTTCCGGCTTACGGGATATTTTCAGGGATATGCTAGACATGGTCGCGTGTTGAAAAAAAAACTGCAATCTTCTGATCTGAGTCTATCTACTTGACTAATAACGTAGCATTTTCATTTCCTCGTGTATGTTCACGTAAAACGTCGACCACCCACGGCAATCTTCACGTAAAACGTCGACCACCCACGGCAATCTTCTTAAGAGTCGATCCATGGGAGGCACACATGCCGCCCTAATTGCCCATCTTCATCATGATATAAGGAACCTCAACATCCTCTCCGCTCTCATCGTCAGCGCAGATCTCAAAGATAACATTCTTTTGATGCTCAGGAACCGCCTTCTTCGAAATCTGGGCCACAAGATCGCTGAGCTTCAGCTCATAGCGGTCCTTCAGTTTCGCAGGTGGGAAGAAGCTAGCATAAAGCAGGCTAACCCCAGAGCTCAGCATCGTAATATCGAGACCCTTCGCCTTAAACATATCAATGAGCTCCCTGAGAGTGATATTGTCAACCTCAAACCTGTCCCATAGCTTGTCAACCGTGACGTCTCCATTTGGCCCCTTGTAAGAACCCTTCGGGCTCGCAATTGGCTCGCTGAAACCGAAAAACGGCAATGCGAGGTTCACAAAGCCGTTCTTATACTGCTCAATGTCGTCCTTGCCGTCGAGGACCTTGTAGAGTTCAAGAATAACCAAGCCTGTTACGAGAGCTGTTGTTGTTGCAATGGCCGGAATAATCTTGCCAGCAATGAACTTTGTCTTGTGGCGGTCTGCAGGAGCGATCTTGTAGTTGTCGGCACGTAGGTTACTCGCAGCCGTGATGAAATCAATGTGGTAATTGGTGTCGTCGTCCTTCTCAAATTCAACAGGCTGCAACTTGAATCCTGCCAAGCTGCTTGGTGGTGGCAGGGTCTTCATGATCTCCTGCAATTCGCTACCATCATCAAATGATGAATTTGCGGCCGGCGCATTTGGGTCCTATAAGGGTCAGTCATGAGATTTAGAGTAGCTTCAGATTTCATGGATACTTACGGGTTCGCTGTCATCCGCCTGGATCTTGACAGATGGGTTTGGTGAGAAGTCTGGGATAATCATGTTATCCAAAACCTTCTGGATAACCTGACCATCCGCATCTTTAGTGTTGATTCCGTAATTGAACGCATGCAAATTAGCTCCAGCAATTACGAATCTGAGGTGCTCTTCGTTGTTTGGTTCGAATTTCAAAGGAGTTGGAGCACGCTTTGGTCCAGACCAAAATGGCACTCCGCTGGAAGAGTTTGAGTCCTTCGGGAAATTGTACAGAAGCTGCTGGATAGCGTTGTTGTACTGGTTTTCAAATTGAAGGCGCGCCCAGATGACGCAGTCCTCGAAGCTGAGGGGCTTATCAGTAACCAAGTAATCTCTGATAGTCTCTAACGTCGCTTTCTCGTTGCCGCCTTGCTTAAGAGTCGTATTGATATAGTTTGGCTGGCTGAGGTAGAGGTTGACCGTTTCGGCAGGCTTGACGAAGTACGATTCGAATAATTCGCGGCCCCATGCAATCGTGTGTTCGATTTTGTTTGGGAAGCTCTTGAGAGTGCACATCGGGAACGACTGCTCGGGCGGGTCTTGCGAGCTCGAATAAGATTCTGTCAAATGTGGCAGAATAACCTGTGTGTTTCCCTTAGTGCCCAGGGTACCGCTCTCAAGCAGAGGCTTTCGGAAGAAGACGCAACGTCTGTCGACATATGTACGACCGTCCACGTTGTCGAGAGCATTTGTGACACCGTCGAGAGATTCCCAGAACTCCTCGTTGAAGATGTGCTCAGTATCTTGGCCCACTCTGTCTCGCATGGTCACAATGTGGCCCTCTAGTGCTGGGTTCATAGCGACAACCGCTGCGGCAGCACTGTCGCTCTTCATCTTGCCAACATCCTTTGGTCGGAACAGGAACTGTCGGTTAAGATTGCTCTTCTCAATAGAATCCATGTCCGTCACGCTTATTTTGCCCTTTGGCCCAGTTGCCAAGCCAATCATTGCCCAGTTCTTGAGCATCTCGCATCCAATTGCGCCGGCACCAACCAGGAACTCATTGGTGTTTGCCAACTTGTCTTGGAAGTCCTTTCCGAACACAGCAATCTGGCCATCGTACCGGGAGTTTGTAGGTTTGCACAGTTCTTCCGAACGCTTGAAATTAGTGGGCAAAGACTCGAGAGAGTCGAAATAGAGCCACTGAACGATCGGGTGGAATTTCCCAGAGACGGCCTTTAGAACTTCCTGGGCCGCAAGGCCACCGAAGAAAGCAGCCATAGGGCTAAGGTCGCCTTGAGCCTGGTAAGATAATTCCCTGATAAGCTTTTCGTCGATTTCCACCGACAATTTCTCCCTTTCCACAAACAACTTTGCGGAGCCGATTACGACTGCTGCATCATCGTCATTATGTGGCCTTGGAAAGTGCCCATGACCCTCAGCAAATGCGTGAAGAGCCTGGAATCCGACGTGAAGCTGCTCAGGTCGGCCCATCTTTGCGTAGTCGGAAATGAGAAACTCTGGGGTTTTCAGGCATTCCGAAAATGGCTTGTAGTCGATAAACTTGGGCATTTTGACCTGGGTGTATATTCCTCCTGCCTTGTATTGACCAAGACCAGAAACGTCGCCGATCGAGAAAGTATAAGGTCCCTTAACCGTGATTTTACGGGGGTCTGAATTGTTGAGTGCTTCCATTCCTTGCAATTCCGTGAAGGTAACGTAATCGCCATCTTCTAGGCCATGCCTGGTCTCATCGAGGGCAGAAACGAGGCCCTCTTCGTTGATACTAGCGACAATTCCGGACACTGGGGTTTCGCCACTTGGGTCTAGAACTGTGAATTGCTTGCCGAAATCGCAAAAGATGGATCCGAATAGGCCGAAGGTATCGGCAACGACAAGGTAAATGCACTTTTGGTGGCAGTAGTCACTAATAACTATTTGGTCTTTGATTGAAGTGTTCGTGAGAACAATTACTTGGAATTGGTCAAGTGCGGCGAGATTTGCTGTCAAACTGGGCTCGTCAAGGACCGACACTGGGGTGTATGCGTTGAGCTCAGCCACGCGAGGGGCAGTAACGAGACCCCTCTCTTTGCCTACATCCTCGGCGTGAATGAAGAATTGCGACGACAGGTCGGATATGGCTGCTGGTGTTCGGTCGTAGAGTGTAAGGCTCTTGACTCCAGCAAGAGCAATGTTCTTGGCGATTTCGACTCCCAGACCCTTCAACCCCACGATGAGGACGTTCGACACAGACATACGCTTCATAGCTTCGTGTCCGAGGACATACAGCTGCCGGCTGTAGAGCGACTCGTCGATATCATTGTTGGTGGCGGAGGGGCCGTCGACCTGCATTTTGGTCGCCATATCTGCTCCTGATTTTAGGCTGCTCTACAACTAACGATTAGTGACTAAATCTCATTTCGAAGCAAGTCTTCATGGATAACGAAAGCTGTCCTTCGCCACCAGCATAGGGAAGAGCTCGGCCATTTGCTTACCGTCAAGGTTCGTTTGACAAGTCGGGGTTCAGCCTCAGAGGAAGCCTTGCGTTTGCCCTGCTGGGTCACACCTTCGGTGTCTGTGATGGATGGAATTTTGAAGGTCTAGCCAGTGGCCGAGACAGCTGGGGATATGGTTTCGATCCGGATGTAATGGACACTTTGCCCAAGGTAAGTTCCGTAATACCCCACCTCCGTCTCAGTTTGACGTCTCGGAATGTATGACGAGTACAATGCTCAAATCAGGCGACAGATATTATATGGGAAAAGGAATCAAAGGCGAGAGTTGTAGTTCGCAAGAAGAAAGAAGTTTGAATATCTCAGAAGTTGTACTCCAAAAGGTGTGTGGTGATGTAGGTTGGGGTGAGGGTACAGCTGGGAGGTACTGTTTGTCTTGACTCAGGTAACTGTGCAGGGAAGGTGCTGTGCTGACATAGAGGGATGGATGTCCCCGCCTTTGCTGCCTTACGGGACAGAGGGGTTGCCTTATGCGCGTCAACCTGGTGATTATCGATAAGCGACGATAAGTAATCCCGCACCGCGTTCGGATGACGCGACGAACATTATATGAGAGCACAACCTGTGAGCAACTAACTTTTCCTGGGATCAATGGCAATGTGTTTATGAGGATATCAACGTAGTTCAAACTCGGAGGTTCTGACCTTCTGTGGTCTTAATATTACGACAACTATCCCGGCGGAAGATGTGGTGTTAACCAATGTGTCGGTTCGAATTGCTGGGATCCATCATCTTGCTGTTTCACGCCATCTTTGGGAGGAAAGGACAGACTTATAGCTCTAAGTCGTAAGCCAATTCAAATCATTAACAGGTGCATTTTTAACGGCTTTTATAGACCATGTTACACGAGATCATCCTCTCCCTCAGCGGCCATCCCTCTCCCCTCCTTACAGCCGGCACTTCAAATGCATCCTCCGACCTCCTCTCGCCCCCCGAGAAGGCCCTCCTAGCCTCCATTGCACATCTTAGTAACTTTCATTGCAAGCTACTCTCACATACCGATAACATATCTTCCAGAAGCCAATCCAGCATCTGCCAAGCCGTCGCAACATCAATCCGATCCACACATCTCGTTATGTTCCAGCAGAAGGTTTTGGATGTGGAAAGTAGCATCCTTCAGAAGGATTCTGGCATTGTTGGCGCTTACAATGTAGTCCCACTCACTGCTATTACTGGGCAGTTCTTAGAATGGACCAGACGCATGGAATGGTTCTGGGAGATTACAGAATTTATGGAAGCAGGTGGCTGCACAGGGTCTAGCATAATTAACAGGCTATGTGCTGAGATGCAGACGGGGTACTCAGACATTGAGCAGGTTGCTTCAAGTCTTGTGCAAGTTGCTGAGAGCGCTTGGCTTAAGCAAGCATCTTGCTGGATTCTACATGGGCGCCTCCCTGTCTTCGGCGAACACGATTTTTTTGTCTTTGAAGGAGAAAACGGAGAGTACGAGATAAAGCAGGAATTACGTCCGGACTTCATAAGCAGGTCAACAGCAAGTTCGATTCTGTTCGTTGGGAAATCACTCACGCAAATTCGAACCAAAAACGCCAAATCTGCAACCAGCATCGCAGCTCTCCTTCCAAAGCACTTGCAACTACTATCATCAATCCCATATCCCATATCAACATCTAATCTCTCGACTTGCATTACGTCAATTCGAAAGAGCCTTTCGCAATCAGCTCTCCAGGAGCTGTTGCCTCTCTCAAAAATCATACAAATACTGGCGTTATTCCACGACTTCTTCTTACTGAGCCGCGGAGAGTTCGCGGTTGCGTTAATAAATGAAGCGGATGAGAAGATAAGGTCCCGATGGCGCCAATCAGATAATCTAGCCTTTGAAAAACGAAGTGGGTTGGGGGACGTTGTTGTCAAAGAAGGCGAGGTGGGCGCAGTGTTGGCACGTACCTGGGCAGCAATATCTGCTCTACATGGTCTGAATGATGAAGACGAGGACCAATTGGAACTTGCCAGGAGCTTGATGGATCTTCGAATTGTGAAGCCCAAAAAGGAAAATGCGAACTTGCCCAAAGCAAACTCGCCGACGCCATTCAGCACCTTACTTTTATCAGTCCCGACTAGTCTATCGTTGAAGATACCATCACCACTGGACTTATTTTTAACTTCGAAAGAAGTAGATATATACGCAGATATCCATACCTACCTGCTTTCCATTCGTCGAGCACACATACGACTCTCCGACTTGTGGAAAATCACATCTCTCAGGAGAGACCACCCTCCACCACCTCCACCGCCACTTGGCAGCACACCCCATGGCCGAGCAACAGCAATAAAGCTACGCCAACGTGTGAAATCACGGAGTAGGCAAATGCGTAGGGTTTGGGTAACAAGCAGCGCTGGCTTATATCTTCTTGGCGAATTGGAGGCATACTTTCACGGCGAAGTCGTGAAGGGCACTTGGGAGAGCTTACAAGAGTGGCTAAATGGCCCTACGCCTACTTCAGCATCGACATCAGGTGCGGCTCCAGGTGCAAATGAAGATTCTGATGAGGACATTTGGGCAGCTGCTGGAAAAGCGCTACCGGACACCACATTCGACGAGCATTCCCACGATCCTCAAACTATCTCGGTTGCCCATCAACGCTACCTTTTGTCTCTCAAACATCAACTCCTAATTACCTCGCCATCCTTCACCGACCCCTTATTGCAACTTCTACAACAGATAGATCACCTTGTTGCCCTGGTACATCGAATTAACTCGGTTTGGTCATCGCTCGACCTTGAAACAGATGAAGGCGTCATTGACGCCTTCTCGGACTTCCACAAGGAGGAGACAGATGTTCAGGGCCAACTTGTATTGGCGGCCCAGAACGTAAAAGAAGCAATCAATGCTTTGATCCTCAGCTTGAGAGATATAGACCTAGACGTTGAAGGGCGAGAAAAGAGGCTTGAACAGCTTGAAGCGGGAATTGTGGACGTTGATCTGAGTGGGGAGGAGATTTATAAACCTAGGAAGGTTGGGAGGGTCGACAGATTACTGGTGAAACTGGATTTTGGACGGTGGCTTGCTCCATTAGATACTGAAGAAGGAGGCTTCGAGTAAATGCTATGTCTGGAACTAGCGTGGAGATATATTGCTGTGGGGGGGTTACGAGGCTGTGTATGACTTTAATAAACCAAATAACGTACATGTATAGCGAAAGCGCCAAACAAGCGAAAGCGCCAAAATTATCTACCCTCACGACAAACATTGCGATAAATCTACCACAACATTAGAAATCAATTGAAACTACTCGGAGTCCTCTTCCTCAGAGGTGTCTATTACAATCTGACACGTGCGCGCATTGTGCCCAGTCTCACCACACTTGCCACAGCGACGGGCACGGGTTTCTTCCCTTGGCTTCCGACCACGGCTTGCCCTTATTTCCTGCTCTACCTGCTGCACAACATCCCTCTCATCCTGTAGCTCTTGCGCCCCTTGTTGACTAAGTGATCCTCCTTGCTGTAGTCGTGTTTTCCTAGCTCTCCGGCGCTTGCTTAGTACTTCATTTGCCTGTCGTAGGTTTTGGTTCTCTCCCTTTAGCAGTGCTAATTGATGCATTATTTGCGATGCACCCTTTGTAAACTGGTCAACAGCTGCATAGATTGAGGTTGGAGAGCTATTTTGATGGCGTGAAATCCGAGTTTTAATAAATGTAGACTGTGACATAGCTTCAATTGGGTTGTTTGGTGTCTGAGAAACCCAAGGTTGAGCAGTACCTGGGCGGGAGCTTGGAGGCGTTGGTGTCCTTAACTTAAGATCAAGTGTAGATATCACTCTCTCAGGGTCAAATGGAAGAAGCCCTGCCCCTCGGAACCTGCCTCAAATGTTACTTTCCGTCATTGTAGTGTTAAATGCAGCGTGGAAGGCAGGAAAGAAGTCATCCTTTGTAATATGAGAAATATGAGCCTGCATCATATCTTCAATTTGCCGACCATAGGCCTGCTTTAACGGGCTGAAACAGCCAACATCAAGTGGCTGGAGTAGATGAGAAGAGTGAGCAGGCATACAAAGCGTAATAATGTTGTGTTCCTTGCAGTACTCCTCAAACTCATCTGAGTGGTGGCTCTCATGACCATCAAGGACTAACAAGCGATAACCACCAACACTCCGGGCCTTTGTATGCTTCTCAAAGTGCTGAATCCAATCCATGCCTCTCTCGTTTGTAGTCCAGCCATTTTCAGTAACAGAAATCACCCAATCGCTTGAAAATCCACTATTCTCATACCAAGATGTAAGGTGGTTTTTGCCTGCAACAATGATAAATGGTGGTACTGCCCAACCTTGAGAACTAACGCCTTGGATTACTGTAACCCATTCCCGATTACCAGGCTGTACCTTCTTTGCTTTTGCCCGCCCGTCTGAGCTTGTTACAACCATAGCAGTTGAGATAACGCCCATCATAAACCCAGTCTCATCAAAGTTGTAGATATCTGCTTCATCGATACCATATTTCGCAATTGTGTTACGCACAAGCTCAAACCAGCCATTAATAACTTCTGGATCTTCGCACTTAGCCCTCTGGTAGTCGTATTTGCGCTGAAAGCGTGTCTGGAGCTCTACACGCCGCTTAACAAAGTTTGAAGCCCAACGCGATCCAACGCGTGACGCGTCGCGTGTTGCAAGTAGTCGACTTGCCATATCTTCAACAACAGACAGCCGAGGAGGAAACCCTTTGGCAGCTAGGTCGAGTATATACTGAACAAGGACGGACTCCTCTAGGTTAGTTAATTTCCGTGAGTTGGCTTGGATATCGCGTCGTGAAGGTACACCTTCTAGACGACGACCTAGCTTGCGGTGGTCCACAGAATAGATCCTAGCAGCAACTCGAAGGCGTAACTTTGGGTCGCTTTGCATAGCCTGGATAGCTAGCACTAATTGGCTTTCATCGTTTTTATGGGGCATGTTTTGTTGTTGAGGAATTTAACATTTAGTTGGGGGGTTTGGTCACCGCATCATTTTGGCGCTTTCGCTTGTTTGGCGCTTTCGCTATACATGTACGTTATACATATTTATATAG
The DNA here is from genome assembly GCF_001641265.1 of Pseudogymnoascus destructans. Classification (NCBI taxonomy): domain Eukaryota; kingdom Fungi; phylum Ascomycota; class Leotiomycetes; order Thelebolales; family Thelebolaceae; genus Pseudogymnoascus; species Pseudogymnoascus destructans. Next base: position 654,364 of record NW_020167538.1, on the reverse strand, counting down.
ATATTGTGGGTTCCCCTGATGCGTAACATTTTATTTCGCTGCCAGATGCTTTGTATGTGATATGCCAATGACGCTTTAAATTATCGACTTCCTCAGAAGTGGCCCGACCTGCTTCCGGCTCATCCCTAAATTCTTTTGAGCCCAGCAACGCCTCCACTGGGTTTTGCTATCTGTACTATCCAACCTCCTAGATTCCCAGCCCTGTAATCCAAGTTCCTCACTTGCCCCCTCTTCAAACGTCTTTGCCGCCTTCACGCCAGCTTCATCTAGACCCAGTAACAGTAACTCGCGGCCAAATTGGCCATTATGCGTGAAAGTCGTCATCACAGCGCAAACGGATAGTTTCCGCGCTTCGGCAAAGGCTTGAACTTCTTTCCAGAAGGACTCCTCATTCCTGGCCTTGTCGAGAAGGAAGCGCACATCTTTCACAGCACTTGACATACCCAGGTTGACGCCTTGGCCTTCGGTCCACTGCTTGTAGTCCTTCCGGAGAATATCATTCAGACTTAGATCATCGATGGCTTGCTTTGCGTCGTTGATCTCGGTGTAGTAGCCATCTCTATCATATTTGTCTGACGACGAACTTCGAAGGAGTTTCTCCAAGGTTTCGGCCGCAGCTATGTCATGTTTGGTAACCTTGTCCTTATTCTTCAGATTTGCTGTGTCGATTAACACGGGGGCTAGAGCTATTCTCGCCCACGCACTGTCATAGGTACTGGCTTCGTCGTCATGTGTCAGCTTGTCCCAAGCTTCTTTGCAGTGGTTCACAATGAGACTTGCACAGCTGCCAGCCTTTTCGGCTATCCTTGGCTCAGAGCCACAGTCTTTAAGCACCTTGTTCTCCTCGTCATGGTGATCGATGCAGCCAACAACCCGATCACTATACACCCGTCCAAGCTCGCCTTGGAAGGAGTTGTGATCTACTAGAAGCCACCTAGTTTTCTCTGGGGAAAGCAATAATGTCCGTTTGGACGGGTGAGGTAGATCAGAGAGCGTGATCAACTCGCTAGCTTTGATTCCCGCATGTGAGAGTATCGGGCTCAGCTCTGTCCGCAGCGAAACATCAGCAGCAGGAATGTTGGCTATAGGGACATGTACATTCGGCGGTATTGATGTATATGTTCTAATGTAGGCGTAGGCAATAGCACTGCATATGGAATCAAGATCTGTCTCTCGTCAGAAACTCGTATAGCACGTGAAAGCACAGGGATGGCAAGGTAATGCGGGCGCCGGTCATATGCAGTGAAAAATTGGGAGCAATAAGGTCTTTACCAGCGGATTCGTTTCCAACAACAAACGTGATGGGCTGCGCATGTTGGGCAGCAGTATTCAGGGTAGCCTTGGCCGTAGCAAGGAACGAGTTCAAGGACGCCCTAGGTAACGCCATGCCTGGATTATTGCGTTGTAACGGGATCCATGGGGCGGACTTTCATGCCCTCCAACTAATATATAGGATTGTAGTTGATGCCGAGGTCCTAAATGGTACTGTGTGGTTTGAAATATAGTGAGTTCATTGGGGAGCAAATACGCGTCTGGGGTACAGATCCCTTCCCGTTTCGGCTAGCAACGAACTCTAATTCTACGCTGACATGCACATGAATCTAAGACTCCGATTATGCCCGAAAGTAGTCCTGCTATCATATGAGAATTTGAAAGAGGGGTTTGTGGGATATATTGGGCTGTAGTCGCTCGTAAACAAACTCTCATGGGTTACTCCGTCAACTGATTCAATAAAATCATTACTATTTTTGGGATACAATAATTACAGAAAATACACACGTCTGTTTGATATCCCAGGGCTGAGTCTGGTTTCTCATGACTCTCCTCCAACTTATAAGCCAGTATAAAGAAGGCACATAAGCCGTTCATCCCATACAAAGCAACTAGGAATCAAACCTGATAACTATTTATCAAATCTACGCATAATCCACCAACCCGCCATTCAACATGCCCTCTCAAGCCTCCACCGACACGGACGACACGTGCTGCCACATCTGCGAGAGAATGAATTTCAGAGACCCGGCCTGGAAGCAATATGTCCCATCAAGCCACTGTGTGCTCTGCGATCGCCCCTTCTGCAGTGTGCACCAGGAACAAACTGAGGCCGACGGCGACGTTTGTGAAGCAAACCATGGAACGTACTATAAAGTCCACCACCACATGCTCCTTGGAAAGGTGTTCACGAGCAAGCAGGAACGACAGGAACTACTGGAAGAGGAGGTCATTGCACACCAAGCAAGACAGAGAAAGGAAAGCATTGGCTGGACACCCCAGGACAACGAGGATGATAGCAGGCGTGTTTCTCCCTGATTCTGCGACGCGAAGGGACGATGGCGAAGCTGGTCAATTAGGTAGCGAACCGTGTGCCTGACTTTATAGCTCTATGCATTATTTTTGACATGAATCTATATGTCCGTGCAACATTGTGTCATCCTCAAAGCCTACATCATGCAATTCGTTACAACCCCGCAGCCAAAGACGCGGAGTCTAGTAAGCCCATATCGATCTAGCAACGCTCAAATACCCTGTAAAGCCCCTTCAGATTTGCGACTTCCAGCACCGCCCCCTTCATCAGCGCTTTGGTAGCAATCAATCTTCCAGAGAACGCTGGGAACAGTTTCTCCTCCACCGCTTTTCTGACCACATTCCTCCGTTGCTTGATTTCTTTATCGATGTCCTCCTCGCTCCCTTTTCCTTGGCTTGGGGGGAGCTGTTCGGGGACATAAAAATCTGCTAGCTCGCGTAGAAACGTGTCAAAGCACATTTTCTCGTCAGTCCAGTTGACGTGCGGCCCCAAGCGCATCAAGAAGCGTGGCAGTTTTGCGAGACTGGGGGTATATCCTTTCATCAGCAACGGTATGCTGATCAGATCTCCTTCTGGAGAAATCTCGATCGTGAAGTACTCAAGCAGCATTTCTCTCCTCTTAATGAGCTGTGCGCTGACAACATCTACTACCTCTTCAATGTCAAACTCATCTTCCTTGCAGGCAGGTTGCATCATCTCTTTCTCATGAGCCGCCGCAATCCTGACAAGGTCTTGAATTTTCGGGGGAACTTCAAACCGAATGGCGCCGAAATTCCCGAAATCTGTCAACCCAAGTTGATAGAAGTATTCAGAAGACACCATGCCATAGTCAACAAGGAATAATTTAACTCCAGACTGCATAGCCGCCAAGCGCCGCCTCTCATCGACAATGCCGACGAAAGTATGGCTGGCAAACATCTCCGTTAAATTATTATGCATTTCATCCCGAACAGCTGCGCGTAGTTCCTTGATAGTGACCAGGCGACAGGTTACCGGTTCACGGTCAGAGTGTTCATATTCCATCTCGTTGCTAGATAATTGCGTCCCCTGGGGAGGGTTTGCTGTCTCTCCCCCCCCAGAACCTGGCGGGAGCATGGTTGTGATCTTTCTGAGCTTTGCATCGGTCCGTACAAGGTTATTCTCATAGAGTTTCTGTGTTGATTTTGGAACTGGCGTGCTTGGGCTCTCTCCACCTGCAGTCCCACTGGGTGCTCGCGCTCCTGGAAGAAGACTCTGTGTCATGAATGTCCGGCTTGTATCGATATTCGCCAACTTGACGCGGATATCGATGCATATCTGCTCAATAATCTCATCCTCGTTGAGAAAATTAACTTCCCTTTTGGTTGGATGCACATTGACATCCACACGTTGAGGGTCGATTTCCAGGTTCAGGTATGTAAATGGGTGCCCACCTTTGGGTAAAAATGTTGAGTATGTTTGCTCGATAGCCTTCCGGATATTTGAAGACTCGACGCAACGGTGGTTAATGAAAAGAAGAAGGGTAGTCTTCTTGACGTGATAATTGGCGTTTGTAGTCCATCCATTTGCCACAAATCCAAACCGACTCTCCGCAGAGCTAAACTGGACCAACTCGTTCGCGACAGCACTGCCGTGTATTTGGCGTATGCGCTCTGTCGTGGAGGCGTTTTGTGAAACGGATAAGGAGGTACTTGATTCACTATGTTTCTTGCAGCTGAATGCAACACCAGAACAATGGACGGCATACCTACCTACCATGTCCAGGATCTTATTGTACTCCTCAGAAGCGGACCGGAAGGCTCTTCGCCGTGTCGGGATATTATAAAACAGGTCTTCCACAGTAATCTGCGTACCTTGCCGACCAGCCACAGGCTTTGGTTCCGCCGACTGCCCAGGCTTGGGAGGAGATAGCTTGCAGCTTGCATAGCTTGCTCGATAAGCACAGTTTGAATCCTTCGTCCTCGTGGTGACGGTTAGATGGGCAATGTAACTAATACTGGCAAGAGCCTCGCCTCTGAAGCCATAGGTGCCAATTGAAGTCAGGTCCTCGAAGGATTTCAGTTTCGAGGTTGTGAACCTTTCGCACAGGATAGACAGATCTTCTTTCTGATACAAATTAGTTTTCTTGTCATAACAGGCTTTCTGCAGCTGCATACATCTATGCCATGGCCATTGTCTGTGATCTGCAGGAGCTTCAGACCGCCATCTTTGACGACGACATCGAGCGCCGTTGACCCAGCATCGACCGAGTTCTCTATCAACTCCTTCAAAGCATGGACCGGAGCCACGATAATTTCACCCGCTGCGATTTTATTCACCACATCGGGATTGAGTGCCTTCAGGGAAGTTAGATTTGGACGTTACAGTGGGATAGGCGGGGCTACCTTGATTCTTCGAGGAGGCGAAGCATCTAAAGGAACATCATCCGCTTTCCTCTTGGAACCTGTGGGTGGAGTCTCCACAGAGTCGATTTCCATCTTTATCGTGATATATCAACCCTCTAAGCTAGGATCTGGCCCTGAAATCATGCGCAGAAAGAAAATGGGGTCTCCCAGAGACCTCAAGCCTTTCCTTCTATACAATAATGTGACGCGTTGGCCTCGATTGGGAGCCTCTTTTAATATACTCATGCGCATCCCACTGCCTTTTTATCAGAAACTCAAGTATACCTATTTTATATTTCGCTTTTTTTTTTCTCACGCGTCTCGAATGTACCGCGTGGAAGTGCTGGGAACGGGTGTCATCGTCATACCCTCCGGACGCTAGCGCTGCAAGCGGGGACGGCGATCTGTGGCATATCGCAGCCTCGCGTTATCGGGGGATTTCCTTTGGAGCTATCCATACTACTATTGTATAGTTATATGTATGAGTAGCCGTGACTGAGACATCTCCATTACGGTCTCTTCCTGTCGGATACTATTAGTGTCGGAGGTTCTGCTTACAGGGTTAGGTTGGGACAAGAGGGAGCTCCGCACGCCCTTGGACGGTGTCGCATTCATATGGGCAGCAACAACTTACTCAGCAGCCCTCGAGACGACATGGGATAATGGGCCCCTCAACACGATTATTCCCAGGCGATGAAGAGCTAGGCAAACGAGACGATGACCACAAAGTATGGACGAAGCCTATCGCGGCGTGGCATTACCGACGATGGCTGCTCCGGAGGAATATGAAGCGAATTGGCCTCACTCTGTTGGGTCTTATTGCATTATACTATTTCGTCAAAAACATACCGACAGATCTGAAGCAACCTTCAGTGAGGCCGTCCTACGACCACTCCCCGTCGCGGGGTGGTGGGATGTCCAGACCGCGACCACCTTCACCCGAAAAGACACAAGCAGCACCGACGAGCGATGAACTTGAGGGAGAGAAGCATTGGTATAATGGACCCATTAAATTCTACGAACTGGCGACCTCGTTGTATTTGATAAATGGTAAAGGGATAACCGACTTCAACAAGAACGTTGTTTTTGCCGCTGCCAACCTAAAGAGCGCCGCGACGTTGCTGCCTCTTGCATGTGAGATGGCAAGATGGAAAAGGAATGATGTTCACTTTGCCTTGATGGGCCGAGATGAGATCCCGATGAAGACTCTGGGAGAAATCAATAGAATTACCGCAGATTGCAACGTTCAGATGCATGGTATGAACTTAAATCTCCGCTTTATGGCTGGTTACTAATACCCGTTCTCTGTTCCAGATGCGCGACCTGATTATGTCGCAGAAAGCACCGATTTCAGAATGGAAGTTAGCAGTGGGGCTGCATTGGGGCACATCAACAACTATATGCACCCTCAAGCCGTCATCGTAGACAACTCTGGCACTGAAGAGGGGTATTTTCTCAGAGGGATAAGAGATCGATCTATAGAACTCGGGAGAACCCTCATTGAGCTTCCATACAATGCCGAACAAAGCTTAATATGGGTTACCAGGCTAGATAGCTCGTCTTTGAATGGCAAGTCACCCAATAATAACTTATATTAGTAGTGTGTTAACAACATTTAGCATACAACAAAATCAGTATTGATATACTGGTTCACGCCCAGCCTTCAGCATCCGGATCATTAATAAGGCTATTAACGTCATTGAAGGGGGCGGATTATTTTGGGTCTACCCCTCCTTGCCTGACGATCGAGTTGCCTAATGATGCTGACGAATTTGCAACCCGATTCCTGGCGAACTCGTTCAGCTGGCCACCCGGAGAGTTTCCCGTGCAAGAGAGCGCCCAACAGCTTACACTACGTCGACGGATACCACACCAGAGACTGACCGCCGAAGAAAGCTCCATCCGCTTTTTCGAGTCTTTCTGGCCGGCGAATCGATTCACATCTCACGTCCTGGTTCTTTCTCCCCAGGTTGAATTGTCGCCACTCTATTATCACTACCTCAAGTATGCGCTATTGGAATATAAATACTCCTCAGCAGCCGCCTCCTCACTAATGTCCCACGAGGACCTCTTGGGTATCTCCCTGGATCTCCCCTCGACCTACCTCAATGATACTACTCCCTTCACAGCGCCACCGAACCCCGCGTCAGCGAAAGCTCCAGAAGCTAATGGCCCATCCTTTCTCTGGGGCTCTCCAAACAGCAATGCAGCCCTCTACTTTGGCGACAAATGGACTGAGCTCCACACCCTCGTCTCACACTCGCTGAGCTCTGCCTCTTCCGCTCCCAAGAAACGCATCAGCACTTCCTACCCATCCTGGCTCGAGTACATTCTCACCCTGTCCAACTCCCGCGGCTACTCGATGCTCTACCCCCAGCTGACAGCTGGCGACGCCCTTGCAACTGTGCACAATGAGCTCTACCAGCCACCTGAAGAATTCGACAAGCCAAAGTCGGAAACTGACACGACGACAGACGATGGCAATTTCACAGCCGACCCTGCACAGCATCTAAGCTTGCAGCACAAAGAGTTTCCGCTGGCGCACTCGAGCCTAGTGAATATGCTTCCTGACAACCAGCTGCTAGCGCCGCTGCACAGCATACCGTTGTTGACTTGGGATGGGAGGGTAGTGCATAGGATAGATCTCGGCGACGAGGCAGAGGAGTTCAGTGCGAAGTTCCGGCGCGACGTAGGTGGCTGCAAAAAGCCTGTCCCATCTAAGACAAGGCTCGTGAATGTGGGCGTGGAGAACCTATTCTGTGATGGAGGCGAGGAAGATAAGGTTCCTAAGAAGGCAACTGATGAAGCGACTGATGAAGCCGATGATGAGAGTGTAGAGCCTACTGAGACGGAAGAGAGCCATAGCACAACACCTGCTCACTCCCACTCCACGGAAACGGCTACCGAGGGGCATATGGATGCAACCCTGGAAGGGGGGATAATCGTCGGGACATGATGAATATAACGAACTGTATTGTATGTATTATCTGGGTCTGTACCTTTTGGTTGGCATGCACTGGAGACACCCTCTCTCCTTGGCAGGAAGGCACAGCATGTAATTTTTTTTTTCGACAAGACTATGAGCACAGAGCTCATAGACATGACTATGAGCTCTGTGCTCATGTCTAGGCTAGTAATGCCAAAGCACTGTTTTTCCAAAAGCAATACCACATAGAGGCATCAAGTAGTGAAATATTAGTCATCTATTTTTTTATAAAGCAGATGACACGGCTCTCCCCATTCGACGGTCAACCAATGTCTAGGGCTAGCTTATAGTACAGTGTATCATATTGTGTTCCAGCGCCCTCCCAAACCCTTGTCAACGCCCCGTTCAGCTGCTCGTATCATCCCACTCTGGGTTCTATGCGCATATTAGTTAAAGTCCTTTCTAAATAGCTAGAGATTGCTTACCTTTCTTAAAATAACCAGGCCCTCCAGCGTGCTCGACAAGCTAATATACTGCTCGTCTTCCAACTCAGCCCTCTCACCATACGCCAATAGCACTGGCGTGCTCTGTGTTTGCCAGCCAGTGATGGTCTTCGGGCGTCCGGCCTGGCCGACAACATCGACAGCCTGGCCGACGCGTACATTGACGGTCAAAGGCTTCAGGTTCTCGTCGAGAGTAACGAGGAAGCGCGGGTGCATCGATGTGACCAGGAAGTAGAGGAGGTAATGCGAATCCTTGGTAATGAATAACTTGGAATCGATCATAGCGACCAGAACCGCCAGCAAGCCAGCAGTGGAGACGCTCGACAGAACTTGCCTGTCCGTGTGGAAGGGGTTAACAGACAGGGTGCCCTTGCCCATGTGCACCAGGCCCTGAGCAATGCGCACCATGAAGAGAGACTCCGCGTCACGGTGGTAGTAGCTGGCGAGTTGGCGTAGGAGCTGAGCCAATCTTGCGTTGTTGGTTCCGGCGCCCACGAGACCCATGGAGAAGATGGCATTAATCGCGACATCATTATCATTGTCGTGACTGTATCTGGAAAGAGTGTCGTAGATCTTCATCTGTGGGTTGCTGGGGCTGATCAGGCCCATGGCCAGAGGAACAGCCTTGCGGATATTGGGCTCTCCGTAATGCATCAAGTGTCCGAACTGGCGGAGGACCATCTCCTGGCCGACTTCCTCTCCCATCGCAACTAATGCAAGACCGATGACGGCATATGCTTGCAATAGCTCGTCACCCTTCTTGTCATCGCTATCCTCGATGTGGTCGTTACAGATGTGGAGCAGCTCCTGGAGCTTCAGCACAGTGCCTGTTCCTGCCCAGGCACAGATCTCTGCCAGAACCGATGTCGGCTTGGACATTGGGTGGTCAATGGCCTTCAGTGTCTCCAGAATAACATCAACCTCCTCTTGGCGATTGAAGAAAAGGAGACCAAGGCCAAGAGCCATGAACCTGGTCCACTTATCCTTCAACTGGTGCTTGCGGTCATCATCCAGAAAAGTTTGAACAATAGCCTCGCTGACATCGCTATTCGAAGAGCCAACGAAGATAAGACCAAGCGACAACGCAGCCATGGCTGAAGTCTGCATGTCCAAAGAAGTATCTCCGACAAGCGGTAAAAGCAGCGCCAGCAGCTCATCCTTGTTTGACCCAGCATATGCCAAGCCCAATCCCATAATAGCAGAGACTCTGATTAGAGGCTCCTTGTGGTTAAGCTTATCCGAGTCGCCAAGCAGAGCCAATGCGGGATCGGAATCCAGACGGACGCCACTGTTTACGATACCAGTGGCCAACAATGCACCTGCTTGAATCTCGGCCTCCTCGGCGTATGTGTAGCGATCAATCTTGTCCAAACCAGCCTCAACATCCCACAAGAGGAGGGTGCCCAGGGAGGCAACCGTTGAAAGCTGGCCCTCCTTCTTAGTCTTCCATACCCAGCTGGACTGCTGTTCTTCTACCAACATCATCTTATCGTTTCCGAATCCCGCATTGACAAACGCATTGACAAAGCTGGCTGCCAAGTTGTGTACCGCGGAGGTGGTGTTTGTAGTACCAGCAACCCTAGTGCTCTCGAGATGGCTCTTGTAGATATCCTCAGTGGACTTCGGGTCCAGAATGTTTAACTCCTTACCCAAAGCCTTGAAGTGCTCTGGCAACTTGATGTTGTTGAGACAGTCAGCGATCTCTTGCTCCTCCTCAGTGTCCGTTGGCACATCCAGCCAAATTTGTTGTCTCGCGATCAGGAACGCCATCTGCTTCTTGAGCGCCACATCATCCGTCGAGTCGAAATCCGAGCTAATCAACTCGATGTCGTTTAACCTAATGGCCAAGACAATCGCCTTTGTGAGTTGGTTGTATTTCTTGTAGATATCGTGTGCAGTGCGGAGGAATTGCTGGTCTTCCGGGTAGGTCAATAGGTTGACCATGCTGACCATATACAAACAGACGCGTGGGTAGGTGTTCTCATCCAGGTACTTCGGAAGGTCCTCTATTATCTCAAGTTCGCTCATCAAATCCACGGCGTCGGCTTCGGCGTTGCTCTTGAGGAATAATGGAACCAGAACCAGGGCCAAGTCGATCAGGTCCTGGCTGGGCTCATCGTTTGTTAATCTCTTTGGGTAGACCTCACCGATCTCCAAGGCAAGATGCCTTGTGTATTCGTGGCCCCAAGACTCGATATCTGCCGTCGGTGCTAGCAATCTGTACTTGAGTGTGTCTTGTCTATCCTCGTCCGAAAACGTCATTCCAATAACAGAGATCACGTCCGCCAGAGAGGTCTTGTTGTCGCCTTCATCCCACTGTTCGTACAGCTTAATCATCGGCTCGTAGTGCGGCCTGAGGAATTTGAGGGGTTTCGGCACTGCGGTCATCGAAGATGTCGAGGTTTTGATGGAGTCTTTGATCGCTTCCAGTGACGGCTTATACAGATCTGTGTCTGGCTCCTACAATGCCATCAGTACGAGAACCATTATCATTGAGGCCCAGGGATATGATTTACCGTCAGGCGCTCCACGAGCATGTCTAGTTCGCTTTTAAGCTGCTGATCCTCCTCACTGAGATCCTCTGTTATGGCAAACAGTTAGTACGTTGTAAACACTGGACTGGTGGCAGCCTCGTCATACCTCCAACAACAGCCTCCTCCTTCCCATTAGCAAGCGGCTTGCCATCCTTATCCTTCTTCACCTCCTTCGGCTTGCCAGCATCGCCGTCGACAGCCTTTCCCTTTCCCTTGTCGACCGAGTTGGGCGCCTCTGCGTCTTTCGCCATCGTGGAAGCTCACGGAATGGTAACCGTGCGATGTAGCGGACAGCGACGCAACTGAGGCGGATATGAATCGAGGGGTTGTAATAAATAGACTTCGTCCTCTATATTTTGCAGAGCGCTTCTGGGGCGGGTAGATGTCTGAACGCGGACGACTTGAGGTGCGGATGGAGTTTATATGGGTTTGGGGTTTCTAAGCTTCCGCGTGTAAATACACGCCTAGAGCTTCGCTCGCATCGTTCGTGAGAGGACCACATCCATTAAGTAAGCGGGCCCGTGCGCTAAACTGGCAGGGGTGGCCTATCATGACCGCCCATGGCAGAAAAAGTCCGATAATTGATCGTGTGCGAGAAGCCTCGAACCTTGCTCCGAATACTTTCAAATAACAACCGCAAATATGAAGTTAGACACGAAATATATGCGCTATATCACCCAGGATGACTGGAAAGTCCTCACTGCCGTAAGCCATACACCCACCTCCTCACCTTGGCCTGCCCCGCCACTGAACCCCTCCAACTAACCATACTTCAGGTGGAAATGCTCTCGAAAAACCACGAAGTCGTCCCCACGAAACTAATCGGACAGCAATCCCACCTCGGCGGTAGTACCGCGCGCTCCATCTCCGCCCTTGCAAAAATCGGCCTGATCGCGCGCCTGCGCAACGCAAAATACGACGGCTACCGTCTCACCTACGGCGGTCTCGACTACCTTGCGCTTCACACGCATAACAACAAGAGCGCCGTCTACAGCGTTGGCAACCAGATCGGTATAGGCAAAGAGTCCGACATCTTTGTCGTCGCCTCGCCGACAGGCCGCCAACTAGTCCTCAAGATCCACCGCCTCGGCCGGATCTCCTTCCGCACCGTCAAGGCGAACCGCGACTACCTACGCAACCGGCAGGGCGGGTCATGGATGTACATGTCCCGCCTCGCCGCCTTGAAAGAATACGCCTTCCTCACCGCCCTACGTGAGCATAACTTCCCCGTCCCCGAGCCGATCGCGCAGTCCCGGCACACCCTTGTCATGTCCCTCATCGACGCCTTCCCCATGCGCCAGATCGCCTCTGTGCCTGACCCCGCGTCCCTGTACGCCGAGCTGATCGCCATGATCCTGCGTCTGGCGCAGTACGGGCTCATCCACGGTGATTTCAACGAGTTCAACATCCTCGTGGAGGAGAAACCTGACCCAGCTGCCAAGGGCGGCGTCGCGCTCACTCCCATCCTTATCGATTTCCCGCAGATGGTATCAGTGGATCACGCGAACGCGGAGTACTACTTTGACCGCGACGTGAACTGCATCAAGCGCTTCTTCAAGAGGAGGTTTCAGTTTACGCCTACGGAGGCCGGGCCGCACTTTGCGGATGCGAGGAAGCTGATTGGAAAGGATGGCGCAGTGAGGTTGGATGTGAACGTCGAGGCGAGTGGCTTTTCGAGGAAGCAGGCGAAGGAGTTGGAGGCATATATGAAGTCGGTTGGAGTGGATGGGGATGGGGACCCAAACGCTCCCAGGGCCGATCTTGAGGAGGACGCTAATGATGATGGCGATGATGACGAGGAGGGGTCCGATTTTGTTGAGGAGGAAGAACCGGAAGCTAAGCCCGTGACTAAAAGGGAATGGAGAGACGATGTCGAGTATACGACAGACCGTCTGGGAAATACGGTGGAAGTTGTAAAAGAGCCGGAAGCTGAGCCCGCGGAGAAAAAGGAATCGAGAGACGATGTCGAGTATACGGCAGACCCCTTGGGAAATACGGTGGAGGTTTTAAAGACTCTGAGCGTCGACGATAAAACATGAGGGGTTTACTATTATTACGGTTGGAATACTTTTTAAAGGGCCGCGAGCACTTCACATGGTTCATCCACATTTAGACTCCAGGACGTTATCAATGTAACAGCTCTCCGTGTCAAGAAGGGTTGTAAGGAACTTGGTCACAATTGCAAGTCAAAAGGCAGCTGATAAGCAGGTTTTTAGCTAATTAGCTAGAGGATCAGCGAGTACATCATCGTGGGTGGGAAGACCACAACCACGGGAAATAATTAAGCGCCGAAGGAAACTACAAGCAAGCATGCACCTTTGATACTTCGTGACGACCTGCAATCGCCTGTTCGATCCATCTCCCACTAATGAATGATTTCGTGCAAATCGCTTTTGATGAAATGCCATACCCTTCTTGAAGTATGTCCTCCTCCAGTAGACCCGATGCCACATGGCCTCCTATGATACACAGCTGAACTCCCAAGCTTTCGATGGACATTACGTATGTATTGAGGTAGGTATGATCCGTAAGGATATGAGCCTAGATGAATATTCGAGGGGTATAATGCCGTGAGTATGAGTATGAAGGTCCTTGGACGCGTAAAACTGAACGTGGGCTGTTTAGCACCACGAAAAATATGCTGTTCTTGATAACATAAGACTGTTCCTTCTCTTTAGTTTGTAGCCGCAAGTGGTAGTTATCATGCCAAAGTCGCATCAAACCCGAACTGGAGATAAACAATTAATAGTAGCGCCCTCATCAGCCGAGTCGTCGTCAGAGACCGTTGGGGTGGAACGTTCATCGTGTCTAATTCAAATACTTAGTCATGTAACGTGGCAATATGATGAGTTGAAGCTATACATACTGCTTGGAGCCCTCTTGTTTGCGTGGTGTAAGGGTAGCCTGTGTAACGCGGCTGTCAAGGTCCTTGAATGCAGAACCAGGAGCGGAAGTTCCATCAGACGACCTGTACGTTCGTTAATACCAGTGTTATTTTGAGGGAGAGCGGCACCGACCCATTATTGTCCGAAGACCCATGTCTCTTCCATGACCCGGCACTCTTCAATTGGGGAAGGTGGCCAGATATTTGAGCCATGCACGTAACCCCGGCGGATGCCATTGGAGGGGAGAGGTTGGCAATATCCACGGGGCTGCCATAAGCACTCACGTTGTACTCAGTGGTGCGGAACTGGCGTCTCTCAGTCGTGATTTTCTTGAGGTCTTTCTGCGCTGGCGTATCGGCATAGCGGACCTGCATAAGAAGACCCTCCTGGCCTACAGCAGTTCCGTGGTACACTCTGATAATCTCCTCGCAGATTTCACGGCTCTCGAAACTAAATAATTATGAGCAGCTGGTCCCCAATTTAGGTATATGGAGGATCATTACCGTGCAAATCCAACACCGCGGCTGTTGCCCTGAGAATCGTGCAAAATTCTGCTCGAGACCACATTGTAATCCATGAAGGTAGCAGCAAGCTCCATCTCATTCATGGTCTTTGGCAAGTTTGAAACGTACAAGTTCGTAGAGCTGTGATCGCCCTTTGCCTTCAAACGTGAATTGAACGACTCCTATAAAGTATTAGCCAAAAGAATCTATCTTGGAAATGAGTTTATAATACCCTGGCAAATCCAACTTCATATCCCTTTACAAAGAATCCACGAATGCAATTCTCAGAATCACGGACATCGAAGTATTTGGCAAAGCCGAAGCTGTGGAACTTAGTAAATATGAATGTTATCCCCATGGGAACGCCGACTTACCCTTTGCAAGTCCCAGTACCGGTATCAATGATGGCCTTGGAAGTCTCCACACGACCGAAAATATTAGCATATGCTGCCAAGGTCTCATCATTGGTATCTGGGTGAAGCCCACGAATGTAAACATTGCGGTTGCCGTAGATGGGGTTGGACAAGCTCTGTTCCAGAGATCTCTTGCTCTCATTCGGAGTGAACACGGCTGCGATGGCTTCTGGAATTATCTCGTCATGTGTGGCGACGTTATAGTTGACTGGAATAGCCTTGTATGGAAGAGGTTTTCCAGCCTGTGGCACGTTGACGTTATGTGGGATCTGCGGTGATGGGGTTGAGTAGATCGGAGATCTATCCACAGTGGCAATAACAGTGCCATGGTCACCATGACCCAGAGAGCCGTAGAATGGAGTTCCGGGGGCAGATTCATTGGTTGAGTAGGATCCTCGACGATTATCAAGGCCAGGAACGTCCTTGTGCATGGCTCCCTGACGATCTGACAGATGGCCTTGACGCGCCTGTGCATAGGGCATCATGGCATAGCCGGGCATGTAGCCAGAATAACCGGTTTGGGTGGCATAAGTAAGGCCTGGGGCATATGCAGCATAACTGCCGTCTTGCAGATGAGCAGTTGCAACTGGCTGGGTGGAGAAGATATTGGCAGAAGGCATGCAAAAGATCTGGCCATCCTGCGAGAAGAAGTACTGTGGAGTATTGACTCCCGGGATGGTATTTGAGGCAGCTGGGATAGTTCCATTTGGAGCACTGATGTGAGCTTGGGCAAATGAACCAATCATGGACTGGAGGCCAATATCGTTCTGAGAAGCTCCAGCAGCCAGGTAGGTCCCAGGTTGGGTTTGAGAAGCACGAGAGGCTTGGGCCTGCGAAGCTTGCTGGGCGTACATGAGTGGACCATGATTGTTGTAAGAACTGTCGGTCGCTGGTTGAAGCTGTTGGACCGACATGATTGTCTGGAGTAGAAAATATTAGTTTGTCGACACGTACGAAGTGAAAGATAAAAGTGATTGATCAAGTTTACTCCTTGGCCAGTTGAGGTGTATCATGGGAGAAAAGAAGTCCTCAAGAGTCATGGGCAATGTGGGTGTTGGACCCAGGGTTGGTGGTTGAGGGTTGTTTACTTACAAGTAGAATACTACTTAGAACAAACTTAAGACTTTGTTCGCACGTTCCAAAGATGATCTGTTCACGGGGATTGATTAATCTGTGCAATATTTGTATTGATTGGAGTGATTGCATACCTTACAATAATGCTGGCCAACAATGGAGCTGTATCTACAGCCACAAGGTGATAGAGTTGGGAGCAGCAATTCAGAATCTGATGATTACAAGAACTGTGGGAAGATTGTCGGTGAGTAGCGAACGAAAAAGAGAAGAGGTGAAGGATAGTGAGCTATCAGCCAGAAAAGGTGTCGAATAACTTGTTGATGGATCTTTGTGTGATTATGGAGGATGGAGAGTGAATTCGGGGGGAAGAAGGGCTTATATGTTGGCGTCCGACTGGAGTTGTTGAATGGAAGGAAGGAACGTTCGAGAGAAGGTTCCGCGCAATAACACGATCTGCGGATGGAAGGTGAAACCCAGTCACAGGCGAAGAGAAAAAGGCAGGTGCGGTCTCGGCAGGCTGAAGCAGACGGAAATGTGAGATATATATATATCAATAGAAGCAGGCTCAGAGAAGAAAGAACTCTTGTTTTTTAGGATACGGTTGGGAGCGAAGCTTCTCAGACACGGCAACACAACGTATATGTGGTAATATAGTCAGTGTGGTCTGGCTTTGTGAGACGTAGTTGAGATAGTGTCGTCTGATTTTGGTAGGACGGCAGCGGGTTTGTAAAGATACTGAGACTGCTGAATGATAAGGGGTATGGGCGGCAGACGATACAGAATAAACGGTGGAGAGGAGGAAGGAGCGAGGGAAGTGAAATTAAGGGCATGACAGCCTCTTTAAGTCTAATGAAGCAGATGAGTAGCGCAGAAGTATAGATTACGTTTCCGCGTACCTTCCATAGCTAGAACGCAATACTGTTCGTATGGAACGATGCCGGAAGTGCATGTCGATACGTCCAGGCACCCCAAGTGGCATTCAAGAGTGGCAAATGGGCACCCAAAGACCCAAGTGGCAGGACGACGAGAGCAAGGGGAGGAAGGCACGGCACGACGGCATGGTGGCTGCGATGGGGAGCTATGTTGGTTCTTGATCTTGGTTCGGTTGGATTGGATGCAATCCTCACCAAGTGAACAGCCAGACAAGCCATACGCACTAAGTCGACCAGGAATGCTATCCAGGGTTGAGTGCATACTCGAGTACTTTTTGCATCTTTGCGTGCGCATACAGCACGGAACGCGGGCAGTATTCTCCCCGCGACGGCCCGCCAGATTTCACGATCGACCGGGGCGTTGCACATCTTCTGCCTTCTCCCTCTCCATGCATCCCGGAACCCTGAGGGAAATGTGTCAAACGGACCGAACGAAGCAGTGGCCCCCATAGCTCCGACTACGAACAGGAGAATAATGCAAGCTCAAGACATACCTGTATATGGATGCAGCGCTCACAGTGTTCACATCTCGCCCCCAGCCACTTGGTCATATGAGATGGATGATCTGCGAGTAGCCGTGGACGATCAAAGACTGCCGCCCGAACCGCTAACAAACGCGAACGCGCCGAACGCGCCGAACGCGGCACTACGAGGCCAGTTTGATAGCCCGGTTACATTGAGATAGCGTGTGAATCGGCGTCGTCCTGAACTCCACTGTCACAGCGCCTACTATCTCGCATCGCTTTATCGTATCTCCTACGCGCCGGATCATGACACAGGATTGTGATGTGATCGCACAGGTTCCGGGGTCATCTTGAGAATTACCGACAGCCTGGAAATGACCAACAAACTGTCACATCTGCTGATTAGTGTTGTTGGTTCTCGGAGTAACATTACTAGAGTATTCTCCGTCCTGAGGACGACAGCCAATTGCCAGGATGATCGGCCCTTTTGTGGCTGCCAATGCCGTTGAAGGGTGGTCTGCAAGGCCTCATGTCAAAGCAGGAATCGACTCAACTCTCGGCTCCGAACTCATGGCTGCTGTGTCACCCCAAGGACCAATTCCCATGTTGGACAATCCAGGCCTCCAAACCTCTTACTTCGTGACTTCGCTTCAGCACTGAGCCACTAAGCCGTACGGTCAAGGCCACGAATCTCGTGTTGGAATTGGAAATCCCAGTACCGTGGGTCATATTGATGAGAGTCCGTTAAAGGCCGTCAAAAACGCCCTGAGCTGCGGCCATCCTCTCCTTTTGGCAAAGCGTATTGGTGGTTGGTGGTTGGAGACCGAAATACGGTACGGCCTGGTCGGTTACCGAGCGCTTAATGCGCCAATGGGATTTTGACGCGACGTGCCAGGGGCGACTGGGGATGTGATTTGGTAATTGGTATCCCTATCGATCGTCGATTGACATACGCTCCCCTTTTTACTCATCTTCGACTGAAAATCGACAATTCGGCTATAAATGCAAAGAAATAAATGCCGTCGAAGAGGCGCTTCCAATCGAGGATCGCGAGTTATCAAAACCAACATTCGGACCACTACCCATGCCACAACGAAAACTATTGATTCATCATGGACACCACAGACCGCCGGTCCTCACCTTTCAGCCCCCAATTGAGCAAAACACGGATTCCCTTCCCATCTCCGCGCGAGCCGTCCCTAGCATCTCTCTGTTGGACCTGCCCCACCCGCTCCTGTACTCCCATCTCATCCCCTCTCGATCAAACTCCCTCGCTTTAGATCATCCCCAGATACCCTCCAGATCCCGTCTCAATCCCATCCTGTCTCCATATCCCCCCGCCTCAAGCAAACCGTAAACCTCTCACTTCTCGCCCGCGGCAAGACCGACCCCTCAACCCCTCCACCCTCCCACTACCGTCACACAAGTCCCCTTCTCGAAGGACCCCGAAAACACCCCGGGCTCCACCGACACACTCTAGGCAACGCCTTCTCCCCCCAACCCCAGTCCCGACACACTCTACGCAACGCCTTCTCCCCCCAACCCCAGTCTAGCGCCACAGATCTCCACAAGATGAGATGTGACAGAGCACGCGCTGCAGCGACGTCGAAGACTTCGGTCCGCATACATCGCCAAGAAGGTGCTGAGTGAGAAACAGCCCTGTGGCGATCTCGCTTCAGAGCACTCATTTCGCCTACGGAGGACCCTGCATGCATTGTGCAGTCACCGTGTGGCGAATGCCCGAAATGGGAAACAACACGAGACAGGGGAGGGAGGGGGGAGGTGTGATCTGGTGGTGGCTTGATACACGTTGACTCGACTATCTACCTAGAGTTGTGCAACAACACCCCTACCCAAAACGATGCACGCCTGCCTTTCTGCTTTCTCGCCCCCAATCCTCCTCACGAAGTCTTAGAGATCACAAGCAGTCCCCTCCCCGTCCCCAACCCGGAATATCTCCCACCCCCTCGCCTCGCCCTCCCACCCACCCCCAGCGCAAAACTAGACTCGATTTTCGATCTTTTAAAAAACACAACAGCAACTCGCCCCCAAAGCGAAAGTAGTCCACCCACCCCACCGCAGACTAAAAGGAATAGTGAAAGATAGATGCAAATTCATAGATCTACAACAACCAACAACCAACAACCAACAAGCGAACAAAAACAGAAGAAAATATCCCTATATCCCGCGCTGCGCAAGCCCAGCTAGCACCGCCCGCTGCTCCGAAAAAGGGAAGAGAGAGAAGAGAGAAGGAATTTGCATGCGACACGTCTCTGTGAAGTTGTGTGTGCGTGCATGTGGGTCCCATGTTCGCGTCCGTCGTTGCCCGTCATCGTATTTGCTCATACGTTTATTGGGGGCGGTTTCTTGTACTGGGGTGATGATGGGTGATGGGTGATGGGTGATTGGATTTTTTTTTGTGTGCGTATGCCTCCGTGTCATCCGTTCCGTTCCGTTCGGTAAAGTCTAAGGTCTAAATGTGCGCCTAGTTTTGAATCACTGGTATCTGTCTGGCTGGCTGGCTGGCTGGCTGGCTGGCTAGGCTGGGCCCCGCCGCGGGCCGCGGACTCTCTTGTCGCGAAATGAGGCGAGTCCAGGTGCTTGTAGCGAGGATTCTATGACCAGACGTCCTCCTGTGTTGATATTAGCCTTCTGTTCGCTTGCATTACGGTAGTGTAGAAATGGCCCCGTTCGATCGGACCGGGCAGGCCGCAAGAACGCGACCCTCCCTCCCGCCTTGCATGGTCCACCCACCCACCACCTCGACCTATAAAATAAAATAAAGTAAAATAGAAGCATAAACACACCTGGTACTGATTCGCGCTCCTCATTGACTTCACGACATCCTCACCCTTCTGCTCGGTGATGCCGCGCTGCTCGGCGATAATCGTTGTCAAGACGGCATTGACCTCGCGCGCCATGTGCGACGCGTCGCCGCAGACGTAGAAGTAGGCCTTCTTCTCGAGGAGCTCGCTGACGAGCTTGGCGTTCTCCTTGAGACGGTGCTGGACGTAGACCTTTTTGGGGCCATCGCGGGAGAAGGCGGTGAAGAGCTCAAAGTTGTCGCCGAGAGCTTTCTTGTACTCCTGCGGTGTGTAAGTTAGGGCCCAAAGGGATGCGGGGTATGGGTGTTAGTTAGGAAGGGGGTAAGACTTACTGCCCACTCTTGCTCGTATAGGTAATCCTGCTCCTTGGACCTGCATCCGAAGAACAGAATTGTCTTCCCGACTAGAGTTCCGGCAGCAGCTTGCGCAGCACGCTCCTGGACGAAGGCGCGGAAGGGAGCGACTCCGGTTCCGGGGCCGATCATGATGATGGGCTTTGTCGGGTCAGATGGGAGCTTGAAGTTCGAGTGGCGCACGTGCACGGGGACGTGGATGCCATCGTATTTGTTCCTTGGGCCAGTGATTTCGTAGGTAAGGCCATGGGGATCCGGGTTAGGGTCACCGTGTTGCTTCTGCTTGAGTGCCAGGAGGTAGTTGGTCGTTACACCCTTGAGAGAGTCTGGGCGCGAAGGCAGTTGGATGGACTCAACCACAGCGGTGATGGAGATCTTGGTCTTCTGGACGAGCGAAGAGGACGAAATCGAGTAGTAGCGGGGCTGGATCTTGTGGATACCTTCCATGAGGGCAGAGAACGGGATGTTCGACCAGATGGCACCCGGGGCGACGGAATCAAGGACTTGGGCGATGTTGAGGAATTGCGACGAGACCTTGCTGGAGAAGTATTCCTTATCCGAACCGAGCTTGCTCATCTCAGCCTTAGCCTTCTCATCTGGTGCGAATGCAGCCAGTGTTGCGAGGTATTGACGGGAGACAGGGGCGCAGATTTCCATGTGATAGCGGGCAACAGCTTCGTAGGTGGTCGGGGTCGGGAAGGGAACCTTAGCGGTTGGGTCGAGGGGCTTGACAGCAATAATGGTATCGCGCTTTTCGTAGAGACCAGTAACCTTGAGGAACCTGTCGACTTCCCTGCCGGCGTTGGTGGGCCAGACGGCAATGTGGTCACCAGTCTGGTAAGAGAGGTTGGAGCCGCTGATATCAATTTCCATGTGCAAGCAGTTTCTGTCCTTAACAGTGAAGATTTCCTTTGATTCGATGATTGGCGCAATGTATGGGTTGTGTGCGTTGTATGGGCCCTTGGAAGCTCCCTCCAGGTGCATCTTGTTCGGCTCGCCCAGGTAAACTTCAGGGGCATCTTTGGCAAGGCCTTCGCGCTCAGTTGTGCTGAAGACTGGCTCGTAGACAGCCTCACGCTCCTCAAGACCAAGCTTCTCAACGAGAGCAGTCCACATTGGGTCTTTCCATGCCAAGAAATCTTCCTCCATAGTGCCAGCTCCATCGTCGCCCTCGCCAGCGGTACCAATGCGTTCCGCTCCGAATTTTGTGAGGGCCTTGTCGACATTACGGACCATAGAGTTGTAGTGTTCGTAGGTGTTGTTTCCGAGACCAAATGCAACGTATTTGAGGTTTCCAAGTGCTGGTTCCGCTCCCTCGGAGAAAGCGGTGTCTTCGCCCGTGACGAACTCGTAGAAGTCGACAGCGTTATCTGTGGGCTCGCCCTCGCCGTAAGTGGCAAGGACGAACATCACGATCTTGTCGCTAGGGATGGTATCAATGTTCACGTAGTCGTAGTCCTCGGTATCGGCAATCATGGTCTCGAGACCGAACCTGCTCTTGCCCTCCTTGGCGAGTCTGGCGGCATAGTCCTCGGCGGTGCCGGTTTGGGATCCGTAGAAGACGACGCAGTTCTTGTTGCTCTCGTCCATCTTCTTGACAATGTCGCGCGTCTTGCCGAAATTTGCGCCGCCAGTGGCGTTGGCGACCATATTGTCATAGGGATCCTTTGCCACGGCCCAGTAGGTGCCTTTGGTGAAGTAGGCTATGGTGGCCGCAAGCAGCGACAGGAGGACAACTAAGTCAAGAGTGTCGAGGTTCGCCATGATAGCAGCGTGCACGAGGATTGATGGATGTGAACAGACGTCCGTGACAGAAACCTTTAACGTGCTGCGGGCGTGGAGGGGAAGTGGGCAAAGAATGGAAACTCCGAGATATATTTGGGGGTTCAGTTCGGTTGGTCGTTGATTCTCGTCTCCGTGGCTGTTAGTGGCCGGGGTGCAGAGTACATATAGTACGGCGGAAGCTCGACTGAGCACGAGTCAGTGGGGAATACTCCGTATAGCGAGCGCGGAAGCACGGCGGGGCTAGTAAGAAATATAATATGTAGAAAATAGTAGACTAGAGTACGGGCTTCATAAAGTGATTAATAATGAGACAGTTGACGGGTCAGTCAGCTGCGACTGTTCAGCTTTCCCTTTCTCATCTCATCATCTCATCCCATCTCACAACACCCCAAAAATTAATAGAATCCTAGCCGCACTTTCTCACACATCCGACGACTATTTCTGGTTATGCTGTGCTGGAGACCGGTTTCAATTGTATGTACTGACTGTTACTGGTACAGCAGAGAAGAGGACAGATTACTCACCCCGCCCAGATGGACGCGGAGACGGCACATGCATTATTTATGGGTGGTTATCGTCGAGCTTCCATGGGGATCTTATAGGGGGCTGCCTGGGCATTTTCGGTAGAAAATATTATAAATTCATGCATGGCATGGCTGGGCATGACATGGCATGTGAAATTATTAGCATGTACATACTATGTAACAACAACAACTCGAGCGCAACCGGTCTTTCGAACCCGAGTACGAGTACGAGAATAACAAAACAAAAACAAGATACTCTAGTCAGCACAGAATCGAGTCCACGGTACTTCTGGAACGGACTCCGTAGAGTACCAGTGCCATCCCATCGATCACGTGCACTGTCACGCATACTGTCACGTGCATCATCACGTGCAGAGTCTAATCACGTGCAGACTCTACTCACGTGCGCTTCGATGCCAAGGCGGAGGGTCAAAACAATTTAGTTAACCAAGTTAACTTGGAGAAGTTCCTCCACGTAATCTATCTACTATCCCCATCTACAACGTGAAACGTGACTTCTCCGCGGGCCGAAGAGACATGAGACCCCATACTAAACCCTAATTTCAATGTGGCATGTACTGTACTCCGTACGTACTAGAGCGATTCAGCAGGTGTTAGACACCTCATTCGACAGTCCTGTATGTAGTTAGTGTAGAAAATTTGACCAGGAACCCTGTATAAACCCTGTACAAACCCTGCTCGCCGTGAATCCCACTATTTCCTAAATAGGAAGTAAGACTTGTCATACTGACATTCATTGCACTCAGTTTGCTATCAAACTCAAGAGCAAACTTAGAAATCTCCTCCTCAAATCTACAAGTCACTATACATATTTTGGCTTGTCACACCAACAACAAGAGCAATACTACTCAACGATTGCTACAACCCTCTATGATTCATTACACGTCATTGCTCCTTAGTTACTGGGCCGATATGACCACATAGCATATCTCTACAACCCTCTATGATTCATTACATGACATCACTCCTTAGTTACTGGGGTAATACTACACATGACATATCTCTATCAACTAGAGGCCTAGGAACATGAACGATAGCTCCAAAAGCTTCTACAACTGTCTATGATTCATTACACGTCATCGCTCCTTAGTTACCTACAAGATTGGTTAAGTTATGACATAATTTGTCTATAGGGGTACTTGTCATACTGACATTCGTTGCACTCAGTTTGCTATCAAACTCAAGAGCAAACTTGGAAATCTCCTCCTCAAACCTACAAGTCACTATACATATTTTGGCTTATCACACCAACAACAAGAGCAATACTACTCAACGATTGCTACAACCATCTATGATTCATTACACGTCATCGCTCCTTAGTTACTGGGCCGATATTACCACATAGTGTACAGTATTTGCTTAGTCACCAGAAACACGATTAGGCGAGGCAGGATCATTATGGCCTGAGCTCCAACAGTAGATAGAAGAATAACATCATCATCGCCTCATATTGATACGGCCCATACCTGGATGCGTGACAAACTGGGGGTCTTGCCCGAGATTCACCTTTGAGTGAATGGTATGGGCCGTAGGCAATTGAAGCTGAAGACATCCAGAAAACCAGCAGCACACCGGCCTCAGTGAACGCAACAGCAAACCTATTGAAGAAGCCCACAGATCACCAGCAGCACTCAGAACACCGGCTATAGCGTCACAGAACACCAAATTGGAAGTAGGCAGTTGTTGGGAGTCCCAACGAGAAATCCGGCAGAATTTGGAAGCTTTTCCGCGAGAAAATCGGGGGCATGAAATCTATTTGTGTGTCCTCGCCATACATTATTGTTTTCGAAGCATTTGGGAATGGAAGGAGCGACTTCAAATGGGTCGCCAAATCGGGAGGCGGTCAGAGGTACGCCCTCTTGAGAGGGCCAATCAGAGGCTACGGATGGTCACCAGACCCCAAGTCGGAAGGTGCAGGGGTGCGAAGCGAGGTCCTCAAGCTCAGTGTTTCGCCCATCTTTCTTCTTTAACTTCTTCATCTTCTTCATCATCGGTCTCAGAATACAGCTCAAGGTCTTACGGGCGGTGTTCAGGTCAGTGTGAGCTTCAAAGTGTCAGAAAAGTTCTTCTTGTTCGAAAATCGTGTGTTAGAAGGTGTTTGAAGCCTCAGGGGAGGTGTGAGCACTTGAAGGCTGTGAGAACACTGTTGTCTGTACTCAAAACAGTGAGGGAGTGTTTGAAGTGTGTGAGAGAAAGTGAGTGTTTGAAGTCTGTGAGAGAAAGTGAGTCTTCGGAGTGTGTGAGGAGAGGTACGGCAAGGTTTCCAGTTCCTCTACAGGCTTGTACGAGCGAAGGAAGGTTGTCAGGAAGGTGTGAGTGTGCGGAGTACATGGAAGGGAGTCTCCCGGATCAAGAACCGGTCTGGGATTTCTCAGGGTACAGGGAAAGTAAAGAGTTGAGCGTGTCAGAATCCCATGGAGACGCTAGTCTTGAAGAACTGAGTCGCGTCTTGATTGATCCATTCACAATGTCAGGATTTGGAGCTGGAACACTGGCCACAGCTCAGGTGGATGAGCAGAGAGCCTTCATCGCTGAAGCAAAACGTATAAATCGGTTGGACATCAAGGTCCCAAAGTTCAGCAACGGGCCGACCCAGGATGTCAAGGCCTTCGTGGATACTATCTCATGGAAGCATACCATCTCTCGGTCGGATTATGAGAAGATGTCCCCAGACCTCAATGGGGAGCTAGATGAATGCCTTGTGCTTTATCTGTTCTCCAAATTGGAGGGTGAGCCTGCACGTTGGTGGACAAATCTTGCGGAAGATCAGAAGGCGAATTATAAGAGAGTCACGACGCTCCTCATTGCGCGATACGGAAGGGATGAGGTCCGTCAGCGCCGTTCCCTGCGCCAACGCGTTGCAGCTGAGCTGAACAATTTGCACCAACGTGGGAGGAGTATTGCTGAGTATGTCGCGGAGGCGAAGGACATACACACGAGAATTGGGGCCGATCAAGAGCAGACCTTGTCAGATAACTTTGTTAACAATATGACCGATCCCGGCTTCGCCAACATCCTCAGAGCTCTCACGTCGAGGGAAGATTTGTCGTTTCTGCAGATTCTTGACACTGTCATCGAGATGCAAGGACCGACATACGTTGAAAAAAAGCCGGCTCACGAAGAAACTCTCGAAGAGTCAAAGAATGCAAACCGCCTCATGAGAACAATGGCGAACGTGATGGAGAGATCCCAAGGCCAACGTTCCCGAGGAAATCAAGCACCCTACAGTGCTCAGAGGCAGATTGTGGAATACAGGCCGCAACAAGTGCCCCTTGAATACCAAGGCCCTCTGCCGCAATTTCAAGTGCAGCATTTTGAACAGCAGCAGCAGCAGAGGATCACCAGTCAACCGAATATCCGCCAAACTGAGTCATATGCTGCCCCTCCTCCACAGTATCAGCAATTACACCAACTTCAGCAACAGCAACAAAGTGGAGCCCGGAAGCAATGGGGAGGATCTGCGAACCAAGGTCAGAGTCGCTCTGCTGAACCTAATGGGGGAGGGTATCGACCCGGAGGTGGGAAAATCCACGCGCAATGCTTCAAATGCGCAGAATTCGGTCATTACGCTCCGAATTGTACAAACATGCCAGCGTCAGAAGAAGTGCAGCAAGCTGCAAGGGATTTCGCGAATCAGAAGAGAACTGCAGCCATCCAGAGGGCCTCAAGCAATTCCATGAATGCTGGACCGCAAGGCCGCATGGATGCACCGAACAAATTTGGCCAAGGGCAAGGGAGGATCACGGAAGTTTCAGCAGTTCAAGGTGCAAAGACGTGGGCAATCCATGATGCCCAAATGGCCGCAGCAACCAATGGAATGCTGGGCCAGGGGCAAAGACATCAGGATACTGTGGGAATGTATGATCAGGAGTCTGACTTCTCACGGGTCAGTAATACTACGTTCAGTGGAAGTGTCTCTGTTTTCCAGGAACCCTACGTCTCAAATGCTACGGCTGATGTTCGGCCGCCCATGGAGACCTACGCTGCGGAGAAGAGAAAAGCACCCCTTGCTCCCCAAGATGCTCGGCACGGGCATGGGACGGTACGGCCGGGAGATGCTTCTGTCCCAGTACCTGGAGTTCAACGCAAGCCGCCGCGCGCAAAAAAGAGCACGGGTATCGAGGCACTCGTAAGCGGTCGCCCAATTCGCGCTATCGGTGATGCTGTCCCGTATAATATATGGGATGACCTGCACGCGAGGAAATCTCAGCCCGATATATCCTTTCCCCAACTGATCAACGTGTCCCCGACTGTCCGCGCGCAGATTGCGTTCGGTACCACTATGCAGCCGCGTGAAATTAGTGAACGCCAGGAAGAGGCGGAATCCCAGACTATGAGACACCCTCCTCCACCTGCTGTCGAGGAAGAAGTGGATGAATTGGTCAGGCCTGTCGCGAAGGCTAGGAGACGAATTCAAGGAGGCATCCTCCAGAGTCAAGCAGTGGAAACCCAATGCAAGTTGAGACTCGTCTCGCAATTCCAGGGAGCGACCCCACCACCCTGCTTCTACACCATCTGTTCAATCAGGTCTGTCCTCAACCAGGACGAGTTTGAGGTGAATCAGGTCCTCGTCGATGGCGGATCTTCAATCGAGCTCATTAGTGCAAAGGTTTCCAAGCAACTCGATTGCGTCTGGCACTCTGATTCATCAGGGTGGAAAATGCGCACTGCCGACGGTTCAATTCACCCACTTGATGAGTATGTCCTCCTACCCATTCGAGTTGCCGGAGTAGAGTGGGTGATGAAATGTTTTGTCATTTACGGAACTACATCTTATAATATTCTCTTGGGTCGTGGGTGGTTGAATCAAGTGAAGGCAGTTGGAGATTATGGAAGCAACGACTATTTCATTTTCAGTTCAGACGGCAAACCGCGAAAGGTTCCAAAATCTGGGGATGCTCAACCGCAAGTCTCCTTGAAGGCTCACTTTGATCGAGATCCAGAATGTCAAAAGCGTCCTTTGAATTCACCTGGGTTAGGATTTCCCCAGCCACTGAACACCTTGCCAGTAAAACTCCCAGAGTGGGACGAAGAGTCGGATGAAATGGTTGATGAGAGACTTTCGGAACTTGCTGAGCAACTGGCCACTTCAGCTCTCCTCCAAGCCACTGACCCAGATTACGAGTCCGAGGATCCTCACATGGAACTGCTACTCCAGCAATATCATGAAGCGGGAAAAGAGCAGGGCCGCAGGATGCCAGAATAACTGCTGCCCAGCCCACAAATTTCCGGAAAGACCTGACAATCTCAGGCAATGGGGAGCATGGGGAGGAATCACGGAGAGAACAAGTTATTCGGAGGAGGTGAGAGCGATATGGGAATCAGGGAAACGGCAAGGAAGATTGGAGTGATAGGTTCAGGGATCTGTGGCCAGAGGACAGGAAAAGCTTTCGAAATCTAGATCGACGGATACAGGAGTTTGAGGAAGCGCGGAATGCGCTACGATGGGCTGCAAAGCGCGCGGTCGACAAATGTGCTGTTCTTGAAATGAGAACTCTACCCTGTCCATCTGCACCAGACAGTCAGTATGCAGATGAGTCGGAGATTCTTCAACGAGCCCAAGGGAAGACTGGGGAGGCTGCTCGAGAGGCACGCCGAATGATTGATGAAGGCATACCTGCTCATAGGTCGAATGCACGAGACGGGAAAGACAAGGGGAGTGGTCGGAGATTGAAGCCTCTGGATCGGGAGAGAACTGGTCGCCCACGTGCAGCACACACAGCAGGCATCGCGTTGCCTGCCCATGGGATCTCAATTGTAGAGAGAGCTCATGGGGTTGCAGGGAGTCACCGGGAATTGAGCCGCCATCCCCTCTATCACATATTCGCGGGAAATGTTTCTGCTGTCGCTCCTTGGGCCCCTAATGAGGGAGAGGATGACACTCCAGATTCTTCACCTAGGAGGCAGCCGTGGAATGAGGGCAACTCCCTAGATTCTGCTCAGTGCTACGAATGTGGAATTTTGATGGAGCCAGTCGATGCAACTGGGAGCATGAGAGAAGCAAAGGCATCAAGGGCTTCTGACAATGAATTGCATGAATCCCCTCAGGCTTCCCAAGCTGCTCTCCCAGTCGTCAACCTGTGCGGAGAGTGCTACCACATTTGCACCATGCATGCTTCAAGTGAGGAAGAACAGAGAGCATTCGCGACAGAGGATCGATACAACTTTCCTACCAAGGAACGACCAGCCCAATACCGGAGAGAGATGTCGCAAGCATCAGTAGAAGACATCCGGGAGTGGACTCAGGCAAATGAGAGACTCATCGCTGAGCTTGTCACCTCTGAGGAGGACATTGATTTTGTTGGACGATGCCTGTATACGTGGCGAGATATGTTCGCCACAGATGTTCGCGATTTGCCTGCCACAAATCTGGTTACTCATTACATCCCCACGCACGATCACATTCCTCCCCGAAAGGCGACACTGAAAATTTATACGGACCGTGAGGTTCGTTGGCAGCGCGAAGAATTTCCGAAACTTCTCGCTGCACAAATTATACAATACTGTGAGTCACCATGGGCGGCGCGCTGCAGATTCGTGGAGAAGACTTCGGGGCAGTTGAGACTTGTACATAATTTTATACCATTAAACAATGCAACTATCAAGTCACAATACCCTGCTCGAAGAATCGAGCCTATCTTGCGTACGCTCGGGCAAGAACATTTGCGGTTTATGTTTTGTGCTGACGGTCTCCACGGCTACTGGGCCGTGAAGATCGCCAGGGAGCATCAATTCAAGACTGCATTTATTTCGAGTCTCGGCCAGTTCTGTTATGCCCGAATGGGGCAGGGCTTAACAGGGTCACCAGGAACTTACGCACGGTTGAAGGATTTGGTCACTGGTCCCATCCCTGCGCCAGATGCAGAGCCCGCATTGGCAGATGTCATGCCGGGAGTGAGCGCTTTCGCTCACTTTGTTGACGACGACGCTGGCGGAGCGGACACTCTGGAGAATCTTGTTCACTTTTTGCATCACTTCTATTTCAGACACCATCCAAGCTGTTTCTGAGCGACAACCATGACTTAGTTATTAGCCAACAAGCTCCGCCAGCTCCGCCAATAGACTTCGTCCGACCTATACTGCCGTCGCGCCCGCTGTTGCCCGTTAGTCCGTCGTCCATTACCTTCTCACCAGAAGTTTACCCTTCAGCGTTTGCGCAGATTGGCAACCTCACTACCTCTCCCAAACCGGCGCAATCACCCTTCAGGACCAAGGTGAACACGGGATCCACGATCACAACCAAGGCATTTAGGACACAATATATACGTCTATTCCCTCTTCTCGACAGGGTCTGCAGTTGCCAGCTGCGTTCACCCGATCGACTGTCCACTATTCTTCTTCATTTCTCGGTTGTCGATCGCGGCGCCACGCGCTATCTGGCAACATATCACCAGTTGTCCATTATGTCCGAGGAAACTGAAGACGATTACATACAAGTGAAAGGCGTCAAACTTTTTCCGGCAGTGGATGATGAGAGGAAAATAACATGCAAAGGCAAATCGATCATAGTATATGATCCTAATGCGCCCATGGATACAGAGCCATCTTGGCAACACCATAGCGCTACTGAATATGGGACGGGTATCGTCCCTAAGGGGTACGTAGTCCGCGTGATAGGGGCATTCGTGAAGTTCACGTAGTCGCCAGCTGGAATGTCTCGATTACCTCTAGTCCTTCGATATAGCCAACCCAACTTGTCGGAAATTTGACAACCTCTTGTTCTCGAGGATACTTTCCTCTGTCCTGAACCTTCCAACTACAACATCAAACAATTTGGTCAAGAAGCTTGTTTCTCTCTCGCAGTCAACTCTATCAGCACAAGAAATTCAACAGTCAACTCGAGCGGTACAAGGAACCCATTGGAGAAGTGAATTCAGTCCAGCAAACACCCAACCTCACTTCTGCAGTCAAAACGCGTGCGCTGCAGTCAGGAACTTCTTCTCTCGCCAGACGAATTCAATTTCATCAGTTCAGACAGACCGGAAGTCTCGGAACAAGAAACCAACAACTTCACCAAGAACTCAGTTATGGCAACCTCTCCAAATAAATCAAGAAATGAGGAATTGGAAGTCAGCGAAATGGGCAAGCCTGAGAATCACCAAGGCAAATTGAAGATGTCGGACTTTGAGGACTTGCGGGCGTTGTGGACACGAGTCTTCCGAATGTCTCGAGAGCAACGGGAGGATCTCTTTCAACCCATCAAATGGGAGTTCATGACACTTGTGATGCATGAGAACGGTGAAGGCGAACGGATTGAAAACCAAGAGAATGGAAGAAAACTGGCTGAAAACCGCAGCACTGGGATTCGGAAGTGCACCATCCAGTGGCTTGAGATTCTGGAGTTACTATGGGAAGTTGAGGTGTGGAAACGAGGGAAATTTGAAGAAAAGATGGGGAAGGGTGATCGGGAAGAGTATGCAGATCTAATGAGCTGGAGGGATGCTCGGGACAGATTGCTGCGTAGGGGGCAATGGGAGGCAGAGGATGAGCATAGCTCAGAGACACAAGGAATGTCAGCGATGGAGAACCTCGAGAAGTGGGCGTACGTGAGCATGGCCATGACACAGGGTCCATGTCAGGAAAAGGATGAGGCAGGAGGAGAGTCGGGGAGAGAGGGTGAGGAGTCACAAGGAGATGAGGAGTCACAAGGAGATCATGAGGAAGACATACCCGATGCATCTGAAATTGATTTGGATGAGTTTGAAAGGTGGGATTTCCAAACCACCCGCGCGACAGACGAGGGAGCGATGTCAATCCGCGCAGTTCCGTCGAAGAAAAGAAAATGGCCGGAATTTCGGGAAGTTCTCAAAGAGGCACGCACAGTCTCTGAGTTGAAGGTGGATATGTCAGTCTCGATACTTCCGCAGAGAGACCGACCCATTCCCCAGGCAACTGATCTAAAGCCCGAAATGGGAAATTTTATCACTACTCGGCCACAGAAGTTGACGCATGGGGCAAAGAACCCTCACAAGAAACCTCCTACTCAGGCGCAAAGGGAGCTCATGTTTCCTCCAATCGATCCCAGCTCCATCCCAGAAGAGAAGAGGCTTGATGTGCTTGAAGTATTGAAGATCGGTCGAGACATCGTGGTCGCTCCGCGAAAGAAGAAAGGAGAGGCATTCGGCAAAACCGCTGGGTACCTACGACACTGCGCTGCGCCATATGCATACACATACCGGGGGCATTTGAGGCAGCCGTATTGGCAGTACCGGAAATCGCTAGACAAGAATGGGGATGAAATATTATCAGAGGAGAGGGCGAGAATTCTGTGTTTGGGTATGGAGGACACACACGAAGATCTCCCATACACAATCAACAGCAAGGGCAAAGTGTACCAAAGGGCCCCGAAGGATTTCCTCCCAAGCAGAGATATGAATGGCAAATTTGTTCCGCGGCCAGCTGGCGTCTCACCGGTGATGCACACATTCTCTCAAGTGCAAGGACTGGCTGCTGCAATCGAAGGTGTGAGTGGAGAGTTTGATCTGAGAAAGATAACGGGGAAAGAATTAGGAATGAAGCGGATTCAGGCTGTCCGAAAGGAGGTACTCAACCTTGCGGCACAAACTGTTGTGGATCAAGGAAGAGCATTGCGAGCTCAACAACAAGTTCCGGCGTTGGTTCAGAGAGAGGCACGACGGCTGGTGAAAAAGGCGATGGAGGAAAGGGATTCAGAGATTAAGAAGTTGAAGGATCGGATCCGTGACAATGTTCATCAAAGTCAGAAGGAAATGGAGGAGTTGGTCTCGTCTTTTGAGGAGATCATCGAACAAGAAGCAGTCGAGAATATACGGTTAGGAAACGAGAATCAGATGCTAAGGGCGCAGACTGGTATGGCTGACAGGGTGAACGAATTGGCTTGAGTTTGGAATGAGATTGCTTGAATTGGTCTGCCGAATGAGGACTTTTGTGGGATCTTCGCGAGCTGGTTTCTTGCGGAGGCTGGTCCCACTCAGGATGAAGCTGTGGGATGGACAATCGGCATATGGAGCTGATATTGCTTTGCGCGATTGAGTCACAGTTTGCTATGGTTAGGGCATGGTTATAGGGCTACGAAGCTCAGAAGATGGAACCCCAGGAGGGGGTGGGTGTACAGTATTTGCTTAGTCACCAGAAACACGATTAGGCGAGGCAGGATCATTATGGCCTGAGCTCCAACAGTAGATAGAAGAATAACATCATCATCGCCTCATATTGATACGGCCCATACCTGGATGCGTGACAATAGCATATCTCTACAACCCTCTATGATTCATTACATGACATCACTCATACTACCACATGACATATCTCTACCAACTAGAGGCCTAGGAGCATGAACGATAGCTCTAAAAGCTCCTACGAACCTCTATGATTCATTACATGTCATCGCTCTTTAGTTACCCACAAGATTGGTTAAGTTATGACATAATTTGTCTATGACATAATTTGTCTATGACATAATTTGTCTATAGGGGTACTCTGACCTTGGACCTCCTTTTACTTCCTATAGGCTACGAACCTAAGAGATGGTTCTATGGGATTCTCTTATGTCGACTACAGTTACCAAGCCTGGTAATCATGGAAAGTCTTGGAAAATGAGAGAACTACACTCCTTTAGCATAAATAGGATTGCCCTTTCCTTAAGAAAGGGCAAGCAGACAATACAGTAAATCGACTATCACATACTTCCACGTCTTTTCCAAGCTTCCAAGCATTCATCTTGTTACTCCTTGTTTCTGAAAAGTCAGTGAGGTGTTAACCTCTGACTTACCCCTGAGTTCCCAGACTCAACATTTGTTGCAACTTGTCTGAACCACTTCACTACATCACACACCTGATTGCTGCATTGTGGAATAGTCTAAGCTACGACCCTTTGGCTCTGTTTTCTAAGACAGTGTGTTGTCTTAGTAAATTCATCCCTTCCTTGGGTGGCTAGATTCTCATATCTGGTGCACCCACCATTACACATCTGGTGCACCCACCATTACAGTAATTTGCAGTGGTGGCAGTCGCAAAAGGGTATATATAGGTACTTCCATTTACATATATATTTGTATGGCAATAGATGTACTGTGATGTATCTTTTTCCAGCCGGCACCACCTCTCCCCCCACCGTTCCAAAGCACTTACTGAAGTAGAAAATTTTATCAAAGGCCAGTATTTTACAGAGGGAACAAAGGGCTCTAGTCACATAGGGGATTAAAAAGGGAACGCCGTAGGGGGTATGGCCGGAAGGGGAGAATTATCTAACGACCGATCATAATCCAACTTTTCTACACTGATCAATACAGTCAATATCACCAAACTTTTGATATTGCCTAATTAGGAGGTATGGTAAGTACTAAACAAGGATTCTATTGCTCTAATACTAATATAATCTAGTAGTACTCTAGTACTGCTTGGCATCACCGGATTAGGCAGTGTCAAGCCGACGACTGTCGAACACTGCTGAATCGCTCTACTGTAGACCAAGCGCGTCTCCAGTAGAGCCCAATTGGCCCGAGTCAGAACCCAACCCCCCAGTGCGCAACCGAGTATGGAGTATCACCCACTACTATAGCCGCTATCGCCGGGCGGATGTCCCATCTCAATTCAAATCAACATAACCTCAACTTTTATAAAAAATTACTTTATCCTATCGAAAACTAAAAAGTGATGCGTGTTGTCGCATTGCTTGGGCAATAATAATGACCTCGGTAGACATGCAAGAATGATCAGATCTGACCAAAAAGGGACAATGTGTGAGTGCCTATATCCCCCCCATCTGTTTCCCTCGAAATTCCAAGCCCCGCCACACCAGTCCGTCCCGGGTCACGAGACGCCGCTGGCCTTTGCCCAATCCAGTCACGGGAGTGATGCCCTGCCACACGGGATATGCGTAGGCCACTTTTTGTCCGGCGTTTAACTAGGGCCAATGTTGAACGATGCACAGGCGATCTGCGGTTTGTTCGCTGTAGAAAGCATTGCTAACTCGAATTCGTACGAAAGCTCCACTATTACAACCTTCGCCTGATCGCAACCCCCAGGAGCCCTCGAAGACAGCTCACAGACATGCGCCGAATGCAGATGCTGAGAACCGGAACGGCAAAGGCATACCGACGCTGAGGGCTGGGGGGCGACCGGACGGCACGAACACGCCCTACTCTTCAGGTAGGGAACCGTCACCACACAAGCTGCCACCACTGTCGGGCACAGGAAACCCGCCTACATCCGACCCATATACTCTCGGAAGCCTCTCCCCTCGATATACACCCTCTCGGAGTCGAGCTGGAAGCGCTAGCGTGGAGAGCTCAGGAGAGCTTAAACTCATGCCGTACGGGCATCACCGGCAGACGTCGATCGTCCATGGGATTCAACACTCCGGGAACGGCAGCCTTGTGCCCCTTAGTTCCCAGTTAATCGCGGCTGCGGGGTCTGCGGCCGGGGATGCGCCAACAATGGGACGAGCGGATAACGATGTGCCGTCTGCATTTTCAATTGCCAGTCCGTCCTCGAACTTGTCGTTCGGCACAAGTGCTGCCAGCTCGACCACAACATCAGTACCAGAGCGTGTGTCGCCGGGCGAGAACAGTGTCAATACGCACACACAGAAGAGGATAGAACGCATGCACAGCGGAGCTGGAAGGCGCGAACATGGGCACCACCCTTCCCACTCGCGGCATCATTATAAGGAGGAAAGCAAACCGGTCGGCGAATACGCTTTACATGTGCTTTTCACCTCCTTCATTGCGCAGGCCGACGAGAAGATTGGTCAATGTATAACAACCCCTCTCGAGCCTGAGCCGCAGATCGAGCGCATATGCGGCCAGTCTGCGGACCCCAACTTCGACCAACTTATATCTGCGCTGGGGCATATTGCTGCGCAGAAGCCGAAGCCGTTAATCGATACACTTATGTTATGGCGGAAAAAGAAGAGCGATGCTGCCAGTGCTGCCCGTAATGAGCTCCAACAATACCGAAATGTCACTGGAGCGGTTGGCGGCGGAATATCAAGGCGGAATACAGAGCCAGGACACCCAGGACAACCTGCGGATACAACAACACAGCCGAACCTCTCCCTTGCGACCATGCAAAATAGCGTAGCTCAAGCAGAGCGTCGGTCGACTGTGTCTATATATATATTATGCAGGGTTCTCACAGAGGTTATTGGCCAAAGCACGCTGGCACGGATCACGCCAGAAATGGAAGAAAAGTTAGAAGGCATTATCTTCAGTCAGCTGAAGATAGCCGACACGGAATCTCTAGCATCATCACCGTTAAAACTTGCAAATTGGCATCTGTTTAGTCAACTTTTAGGTGTCATGAGCAACATCAACTTCCAGAGCGTTACGGGACGATTCATTGCGGACTTAGAGAAGTCGCAGCTCGACTTGGAAGGGAGAAATCAAGACAATCGCGAAATAGAAGGCAGGATGGAGCTTGTTCTGGGTGGAATGAAACATTTGCGCATCAAGACCTACCCAGAAGCATCCTGGGAACAATCATGCGACTTCATGGTATCGTTAGGTCGCGCTTTTACCAAGTCGCACGGCCAGCGAGTCAAATATGCTTACTGCCAGGTTCTGGATGTTATGTTGCTTCCGATAGCTGCTGTTGACGCAGGGACTGAGCTCAGTGTCCCAAAGTGGTCGGAGGTCTTGGTCACTATTGGCCAAAGACTCGCATCCATGATGGCCAAACCTCGCCATTGGCCTATAGCCTTCCCTCTCACAGCTACAGTTCTATGTGCTTCGCCACCAGAGACATTCAACACTCAATGGCTTCAGCTCATACTACCCTTGCAGTCGAAGCTCAAGGATCGCCTAACAAGAGCGAGCTGTCTCCAGGTGATATCAAGGCTCCTATGGACATATGTAAATAGGTGTACCGACCCGCCAAACGCCACATATAGAAAACTTGAAGAAGTTGTCAGGATGGTGCTACCGCCAGGGAAGAAGACACACACAATGGATCCGTCCATAGTGGACCCCCTGATCGAGATTATAAGAATTATTGGCTTCAAACACCAGGAGTTCTGTTTCCGTACAATCATCTTTCCTCTAATCAACTCGGATCGTTTTGCTCCTGGGAAAGACGTCCATTCAGTCAGGGTGGACCAGCTGGAGCCAGAGAAAATGGTCATTGGGATCCGCGCATTCCTCGCTATAATGGCCGACCTTGAGAAGGGAGAGTCGGGCAGACCTCCGTTCCCGCAGTCCTACCAGTCCAATTTACACAGCGAGAGGCTGCCGACATCTCCAATCCTGGCAAGCCCAAAGCGCATCCCATCGCAACCTCTGGCAAAAGAACGGGCCGAACGTCTTTCTCGACCGGTTGCAACATCATGCCTCAGCGATGTGGCCAAGGATTACTATAAACGCTTCTGTGAAATCCTTGGAAAGATAACTATCATCTGCGATGAAACCTTTGGTGGCCAAGCTGTCCTTGACGAGAAATTTAATTCCCCTACGGCAAAAACCCCAATCGTCGACTCCTTCAATTTCTCTCGCAGAGACGATATCTTGTCACCAGTAGAACAGAGACATGGGTATTATGAACTATTACATGTGGCAGTCCAAGCTTTGCCCCGGTGCTTATCTGCCGACATACCCTTCAATTCGTTGATCAATCTTCTGTGCACTGGTACTGCTCATGTGCAGCAGCGAATTGCAGATTCGTCTGCGCAATCAATCAAGTCAATCGCTCGCCAGTCGCATGCCCAGCAAGTCACAATCCGGTTTGCCCGTTTCATATTTTCTTTCGACGACAAATACTCTACCATGTCAGATGGCGGCATGCTTGGCCCCAACCACGTAGAGAATACTCTGAAGCTCTATGTCGAATTACTTAAAATATGGATCGAAGAGATCAAACTTCGGTCCAAAGAGGCTGCAGGAACCGGCGCAGACGAAACCGGAACCGAAAAGCGCGGGGCACCCCTTGATGTCTCTGGTATTTGGGCGCACGTCGAGGAAGTGGAATCGCATGGCCTGTTCTTTTTATGTTCACAGTCGAAAAGAGTTCGCAGCTTCGCCGTAACCGTTCTGCGTCTAATCACGGAGTATGACGCAGCGCTTGGACAAGATAATGTCCGACTAATTCAGATCCTGGAAGGCGATTCCGCGCGCGTCATGAGCTTCAATGACGAGCATTTGACCGTTGCCGAACGGAGCAGGCTTCAAAGAGGATTGAAAAGGAGTAACTCTCAAAGCGCCCTTGTCGAATTATGCAGCAGCGACGTTTCTTATGATACCACACTATGGTTCAAGATTTTCCCGAACTTAATGAAGATCAGCTATGGCCGCTGCCCTGTGGTTGTGACTCTGGGTCGCGAACTGATTTGCGATCGCATTCTGCAAATGTACAAAGGTATCACAGCATTGTCGGAAGCTCGAACACCCCAACATCAGTATGATGGCAGCGGGTCGAGGATAGGCTTCCGACCATCGACCACGCCACCAGAAGTCATGGTAGAGCAGTGGAAGCTATACATCATTGTCGCTTGCACCACCCTGACCGAGATGGGTGGTCCGCAACTGCAACCAGCCACTCAGATGCAACAGCATTTGCGCAACGGCTCCAAGACGGTGCAAGTCCAGCCTAAGATCAACTCTGCTCGCACTTTATTTAAGTACATTCTGCCGCTGTTGTCAGTCGGACATCCTTCTGTGCGTGAGGCTGTCGTCGTTGCGCTCGGTTCTATCAATATCAATATTTACAAGACATTATTGGAAGAACTTCAAGACGCTGTCAGTCGATGCAATGACGATGCCAGAGCTCGCATACACCAGAGGACAGGCAGCAGCTCCCGACGGAGCAGGCGGACTGACACTCTGCGGACGGAAGTCACTCAAGTATATCGCCTAACCGCACACTTCCTCAGAGAAGAATCGGTATACGCAGATGACTGGATCCTGAACAACCTCGTTGTATATGCCAAGGACCTCAAGTTATTTTTGATGGACGGCGAGGTGCAGATGGATTGGGAATTCCAGAAACTGCGACGCCACTACTGCGGTCTGATGGAAGAGCTCTTCGAGGGTATTAATCGGACAAAGGATCCATCACGCTGGATGACGTTCGAAATGCGCAAATCCTCATTCGCACTGATGGAGGATTGGTGTGGCTACTCGCCCAACCAGGTGCAGATCCAGCACAGAGAAGAAATCATGAAGCAGAGCATGATCGATCGGCAGACAATCGGCGAGCGCCCGACCATCAACGCAGCTATGGAGAAGGAGAAGAATAGTCTTAGGACTGCAGCCCTCAGTGCCATGGCTGCGTTGTGTGGTGGGCCGATTAGTGTCACAACAGAAAGCAAAGCCATCTTACAATTCGACCTACGGAGAATGCTACTCTGGATCGACGCCATCTTCAGCACTGAAAGCGATCGCATGCACGTCATCGGTAGACGGGCTCTGAAAAATCTTATTACGCATAATAAAGAGTATCCATACCTTTTAGAGCACTCCATCTCGCGCTGCTACACTGCTGAAGTGCCAAAGGCTCTACATAGTTACTTTGAAGTGGTCACACAAGTACTGTTGGAACACCCAGACTATCTTGTGCCATTCTGGCGGACGCTAGGCATCGGTCTGTACACGTTGGGCAGCGACCAGAGCGAGATCCGCTCGAAATCCACCACGGTCCTCCGCGCCCTCGAGGAGCGCCAGAACCGGAACTCGAAGATCCAAGATTTCGATATCAGTATTTCCGACAAGACAAAGGCAGTCTACAAGCGTGCCCAATTCGAGATATCGATGCGCCTAGCAAAGCACCACTCCGACTCTGCGTTCCTGATATTTTCGGAATTTACAGTCTATTTCAAGAGTCTCAAACCTATGGCTCAACAGAACATGGTCGCTACGATATTGCCTTGGATTCAGACCATCAAGCTACAAGTCGACCCCAATGGCGGCCCTACAGCTCAATCATACGTGCTACTTGCAAACTTATTCGAGATCACGATCAAATCAAGCAGCGCATTACATAACGAGGTGCAAGCTCTCTGGCAAGCTCTGGCAACTGGCCCGCACGCTGGCAATGTACAGATCATTCTCGATTTCAACATATCCCTATGTCTAGACCGGCGCGAGCAAAATTTCGTCGAGTACGCCAAGCAGATCGTCGTATTCTTATCAAGCACTCTGGCGGGCGTAAAGGTTGTGGAGTTCCTCTTAATGCAGATTACGCCGAAAGCTATGATCCCTAACGAGAAACGAGAAACGCCCCCGACACCACCGGATACCAGCGCTATGCCATATGTTGCTGAGCTCTCCGAGGCTCTCCCTGTGGGAGCGAAACAGGCCGGATTTTCGCTTGGGCAGCTATCGCTCATACTGCTGGTTGATCTTATGGTAGCGCCTGTTCATCTTCTGGCGGAGAGTGTGCCTCTCTTACTGCAGGTTGTCACTGTGCTGTGGGACCATTACACGCCCCTTGTCCAAGACCAGGCGCGAGAGATGCTTATCCATCTTATCCACGAGCTGGTGATATCTCGTATTGATGACGAGACGACTGTCCCGTCCAAGAGAGAGATTGAGGATCTCATTGAAGCAATTAGACGCCACGATTCGAAGATCGTTTGGGCGTATGGAGATTCGAATGGGAAGGTCGATGACCGAGACAACAAGGTGCCTACTGCCATGGAAAACTTCGCGACGCAGGTTGTCAATACGTTTGAAGTGACATATCCCGGCATCAAGGAGCAATGGGGCAAATTATCATTGACGTGGGCGACCTCCTGCCCAGTCCGCCATCTTGCATGCCGTTCTTTCCAGATCTTCCGCTGTATCCTGACGTCGCTGGACCAGACTATGCTGGCTGACATGCTTGCACGGTTGTCAAACACAATTGCCGATGAGGATGCCGAGATTCAAACGTTCTCGATGGAGATTTTGACGACGCTGAAGACTTTGATTAGCAAGTTGGAGCCCAAGGATTTGATTACGTTCCCTCAGCTGTTTTGGACGGCGTGTGCGTGCTTGGATACTATTAATGAGTTGGAATTTATGGAGTCGCTGGGGATGTTGGATGAGCTACTTTTGAAGCTGGACTTGTCAGACGCCATGGTGGTGATGATGTTGTCTGAAGGCCAACCACCAAAATGGGACGGAAACTTTGAGGGCCTCCAGCCGCTCGTCTACAAGGGCCTTCGCTCGTCCTCGTGTCTGGATCAGACGTTGGTGACTCTCAACAAGCTCGTGCAAATTCCCAGCGGAGACCTCGTTGGAAACGACAACAGACTCCTCTTTGCGATCCTAGCAAATTTCCCGAGCTTCCTACACTCAATGGACCAAGGCGTCATCGACCCCGCTATTGCAGCAAACGCGAGGATTTTAGCAGAGGTAGCGGATTCTCAAGCTTGCGGGACGATTTCTGTGACTCTGGGTAGCTTCGCCGCATCTAGGTATCGAACAAGCAAGGATTTCCTATCCCAGCTTATAGCTGCTCTCCGAGACAATTTCTTCCCAAGATGGAGCTTCCAAGCGCTCAAATTTCTCATGGGCTTCTTGACAAATAGCTTGCCTTGGTTCAAGGTTAATACGATGCGCATACTTTGCGTGTTCATACCAGAGATCGATATGCGCCTGCCGGAGATCGCCTCGCATGGTCCGGATATGATATCGCCATTGCTGAGACTGCTGCAGACTGAGTTTTGCACTCAGGCACTGGAAGTCCTTGATTGCATCATGACAATGACAGGTACGCCTATGGATGACCACCATCTCAGAATGAGTATGGCGGGTGGAAGATCTTCAAATGCAATCCGCAAGGAATACGAGAGAACTCAGAGTCTATTCGGCATCCCCGAAGACTCCGGCTGGTCCATCCCCATGCCAGCCAAGCACGCAGAGACGACAAGATCCAACGTCCACGCAGCCTTCTACATGTGCCAGAACGCCGAAAGCACCGACCACGAAGCCGCCCCCAACGCAGACGTTGAATTTCACGTCGACGAGTTCCAATACGGCTACTTTCCCCTCCAAGACCGCGCCGACACCATGATGTCCGACGAGGTCCGCACGGACGGCAACATCGGCGACCTCGTCAACAAACTCGACAGCCTCGACGACTTCTTCGAAGACAGCCTCCAGAGCCCCCCCAGCGACGGCCGCTCCTCGCGCACCGTCACCGAGTTTGGCGGGGAGTTCGAGTCAGGCGCTGAGCTGTACGATGAGCAGACTTTGCCGATCTTAACTCAGTCACTAGGTCGCACTTCGAGCACGACGTCTTTCCAGAACGGGTTCGCGGATATGCGGCCCGGACTCATGAGTCGCCAGCCGAGCTTTAATTCTATGAACCCCGGTGCATTCAGCAAGCAGCCCGCGTCCGCGAATCGGCGAAGCATGCACTCTCGCTCCGTTACCTCACCCTCCGCGCCATCCTCGCACCAGCCAGACTTCATGTCCGACGACGATTACGCAGCTGAAGTCTTCTCCGACGGGGAAGAAGGGCGCGTGACACCGGGAGAGGGGGGTTTCTTCTTGGAGAATATGATTAGACCCCTCGCGCAGCAGACGCGGAGTGGGATGCGCCGGTTGACGGGGGGGAGGACGAGGGAGAGCGAGAGGTTGAGGGAGCAGGTGCGCATGGAGGCGAGGGGGGTACAGGTCCCGAAGAGTCCGATGGTGCCGAAGGTGCCGAGGGAGTATTTGAGTCAGTCGAGGCAGGGGGGGCAGGCGGCGGGGAAGGGGGTGGGTGTAGGGGATGTAGAGGGGGGTGGGTTTTAAATCGGGATTTAGGAGGGGGTGCATGTTTGGATAGGATATCATTTTGATATAAGAGTTTTTTTTTGTGGTTTGATAGGCTAGATGGCGTTTTGGATGAGAGTTGTGGTCTACGAACCAGTGAGGGATTTTTTGGTTCGAAAAGATCTACGGTTCCAATAGATATTTCGTATATATATCGGATCATCGTGTTCCTTTGATTTGTGATGATGTGCGAGTATTCGTCGCTCCGGCTAGAGCTGTCCCAGCCTGTGGATTAGCATCGCATACCACTCTCGCAGACTGCATGCTATGGCTATATGGCAACTGGGCTAACTTTCTGTTATACCTGGAGATTGCTCGACAGCAACAGCAAGCGACAGCAGCATCAAGCGACAACAGCATCAAGCGACAGTATCAGTGAGTTCTAGCAGCATTGACTGGCAGTAGCATCGGCACTATGATACGTTATTAAAAATTCCTCATCGACGAGCTTTCCACACAACTTTGTCCAGTCACCACGCGTCGTCTCATATTTGGGCTTCTATCTCAGCAAGTCTGTGGTCACTATGAGCCACATCGTAGTACCTCATATAGAATCCAAATCTTATAGAATTAATGGACAACCCCGGCGGGGCTGACCAGGATTCATCCCAGATTAAATGTTTTGGACTGGGTCCACATCGCCGAGGAAGCACAAGGGCTAAATACGATCTGATATCGGGAGCTTACATCCCACATATATGAGAATTTGTCTGAGCTATATATTGCTGGCTGACTGCAGGCCGGGGATCAACTTACGGTAGGTTCATCTCATATTTACCCTTCAATATGTGGCAAGGCAGCGAGATAGGCACCCCGCATGCCTCTGTAAGGAGCGATGGAGTTCAGCGACTGAACAAACTCCCAAAAGCAAAACAAAGTTAAAACCCGCCTTTTTACCACCTTGGATTCTTTTATAACCTTATCTTACCCCCCCTTCCGTACCTGAAAAAAATGTC
This sequence comes from Pseudogymnoascus destructans, assembly GCF_001641265.1. Lineage (NCBI taxonomy): Eukaryota > Fungi > Ascomycota > Leotiomycetes > Thelebolales > Thelebolaceae > Pseudogymnoascus > Pseudogymnoascus destructans. The sequence goes on along the minus strand of NW_020167538.1, from coordinate 611,286 downwards.
CAAACCCGCCCGCCGCCGCCAAACCAAACGCACCACCATCCCCCACTCTGACCGCCAATTCTGCCAGCCTCACCTTGTCGCCCCTCCTCCCTCAACCATCAACGCCAACAATTCCGCGAAATGCTCTCGCGACCACAACGGCTTTCCTCTGCACATCCTCCAGCGTCAAGTATCTCCCATTCCCCGCCACAACCCCCTGCACAAGCGCACCGCTTAAACTCGCCACACCCCCCGCCTCCCACTCCAGTATATGCGCGCGATCGTCGCACAACACCGCGTGCGGCGGCTGGGTCAGGAGAGCGCGCAGGGCGAGCTGGTTACCCATTGTGCCGGAGAGGACGAGGAGAGCGGATTGTGGCCGGTGAGGGAGGCGACGCGGGTCTCGAGGGAGATGGTGGAGGGGTCCTCACAGAAGACGTCGTCGAGGAGGGTTGCGCTGCCGATGGCGTGCAGCATGGAGGCGGTGGGGCTGGTGACGACGTCGGAGCGGAAGTCGGTGGAGGAGGGGTAGGGGGAGGTCCAGGTTGTGGGGGGGGAGGTGAGGAGGGGCGTGGTTGTTGAGAGGGGTCGTGTGAGCGCCCTGTCTGCGGCTGCTGCTGGGAGGTGTTGGTTACTTCAATTGTGTCTGGATGTCTGAAAGTAGTAAGGGTGGGTAAGGAGCTTACCACCAAGCCGTCTACATATCTGCTGCCGCGCAATGGCGCGCGTGGTGTTGTCAGTGTTCGGCGGATACATATCCGGGTAGTATCCGTGAAGCTCACGGGTAGGGTATATACCCGGCGACGATCTGACGGGTAGGGTAGGGTATATATCCGGATACATGAGGCTGAATATTGTATATAAAAATAGAATAGCGTATATAAAAAAGAATGAAGCTTTTGATAATAGTAGTAAACCCCTTTCCGCGAGCCCCCTTTCCGTGAGACCCCCCCTTTCTGCGAGTCCCTATTCAGGTGCTTCATCGTCAGCATCATCGCCGTCGCTATCAGCCTCCCGTATTTTACCCCAATTCCGTAAGCAAAGTAAATATCTAATAGTTGGCGGTGATAACCTATTCCGCTTCTTTGTAATAATATCACTACCATTACTAAATACTCGTTCCGATGCTGCAGATGTTGCTGGAATAGCTAGATGATCACGAGCAATACGGGCAATAACTGGATATTGGTATTGCTTTGCGCACCAATATTTGAGAATATCAGTATGCTCACCGGGCCGTGGTTCAAGCATCCAGCGCCTCCATTCTGGCTCTTGAAAAGCCAAGCCTTCTGACGCAAATAGATCTTCGTCAGAATCAGGTTCTTGATCTATTGTAGCAGTAGCACCTATTGCTTCTGCAAGAGCTGTTTCGTGAGTAATTCGCTCCGTATCAAGGTGATACTCTCGCTTTTGGTACGTTCTACAAACGTCTTCGAACTGCGCTCTTGCTCGTAATCTTCGTGTATCGTCTATAGCATTTGGATATATCTTCTTAAATACTGTATGATTCATTCGTGGGTCGCAAATTGTAGCAACAGCTGAGTGCTTACATTGCCGATTCGTTGTAAGAGTATAATACTCATTAAGCTTTTGAAGCGCAGCTCCACAAGCTACTCCGATCGTAGAGCTTCTACCAAGCTCTTCTTGTAGTAATGTGACCTTATTTATCATCTTTAAGTAAAGAGGAATTGTAAAGTTGAGCGTTGGATATGAATCGCTTTGTAGCCGTCTTGACGGCTTTAAGAATACTAAGAATAATTGTTCAAGAGCTTCGATAATAGCCCAATCGTTGCTTGTTAACGCAATATCCTTCATACTGATATCAAGCTTCTGCGTAGAGCATACTGCAGTAATTGGTATTCGAAGCTTTATAGCTGTTTCAAGCATATAGTACGTTGAATTCCAGCGTATAGGCATATCAAGTGATAGCTGGCGTGGCTTCTGGCCTGCAGCTTGTATCTGCTTCTGTAAAGCATCCTTCCATGCTCTTCGGTTTCGAAAGACATAAATATGCCTTCGGAGCTTCTCAAGCGTAGCTGATACTTCAGTAGAAGAGTTATCAATACGCTGCGGAATCCGGGCAAGCCCTTGCTGACACCAGTACGCTTCTGTTTCTGTATCCGGGCTAGCTTTCAAGCTCTTTAGAGTAGCTTGAACTGCAAGATTGATAATATGAGCAATACACCGAACGTCCCCTTCCTTTACAGTAAACGTCCATGGCTGTTGAATAGTCGTCTGCTGCTTACTGGCTATTTTCTCATATTCTGAAAGCATCACAGTATTCGCTGAGGCATTATCCCGCGTACAAGTAAATATAGCACCTGTAATTTTGAAGCTATCTGTTACTGCAGCTAACTCTTGAGCGAGATATTCGCCGCTATGAATTGGCTCTTGAAGGTGGATTACATCAAGTAATACGCACCGGTGCTGCCACTTCTCATTAATCCAATGGCCTGTGACAGCAGCGTGCTGGACTTGCGGGTTCCGCGGCCGTGGCTCAAAAAATGACGATGCACTACTTGATGGGCTTGACGGCGTAATTGTATGACCTTTCATTGTATATGCTACTGTTGGATGCTTCTGCGTATAGTGCTTCCAAAGATTACCGGTTGAAGTCTGACTTAATAGCTGTGGAGTAGGTGAATATCCGCAGCCTGGTTGTAAGCAAGTTACTTTGACTGTAGGTGGGTTACTATCAAGTATCAATCGCGAATATAATAGCTTCGTAAATAGTACCGACGACGTTGGTGGCAGCATTCGTCCTGGAGGCTGAAGCCGGAGCGGTGTAGGATTAATATCCTGTTGAATATGAATAGGGGGCGGCAGCGTTGGCAGACTTGGCTCATTATGAGTATCATAGCTATTATAGCCCTCAGGCTCCGTTGGTATATCTGATAACGACGAGTCGCTCATTCTGAGGATAATTATCACTTTATACAGCATCAATATAGATCTCACGACGTTGGAAAAAAGAGGTCTTGGCTGCGCTTGGCTATTCTTGGCATGTATCCGGATATATACTCGAGAGTATCCGGATACGCCGGATACTCCTAAAATATCGCCGGGTAGGTATATACTCGAGGATATACCCGGATACCACGGGTATATTGGTATCCGTGCCGAACACTGGGTGTTGTCGGATGATGTGCATGCGTGTCCCACGCGGGTGATCTCCTTGGAAAACACCTTGGGAGGGTTCCATAATGCCACTGGAGGAGACGAAACGGATAGCGGAATGGGCGAGGGGGGAGGGGATATTGATGCACCTTGATGGTGCGAGATTGTGGGAGGCTGTTGTGGCGGGTGCGGGGGGGTTGGAGGAGTATACGAGGTGTTTTGATACGGTGAGTTTGTGTTTTAGTAAGGGGCTTGGGGCGCCGATCGGGAGTGTGCTTGTGGGCAGTAAGGAGGTGGTTAGGCGCGCCCGCTGGGTACGCAAGAGTATCGCCGGCCTCCGCCAGAGCGGTGTCGTGGCAGCAGCTGCGCGGATTGGGGTTGAAGAAACCTTCCTAGGGTGGAAGTTGAAGAGGGGTCGGGAGATGGCGAAGAGAGCAGGGGAGATGTGGGAAAGCAAGGGGGGGAAGCTGAGAGAGGTAGAGACGAATATGGTGTGGCTCGATCTGGAGGCGGCGGGGGTGGCGGAGGAGGAGTGGGTGCAAGCGGCGGGGAGGAGGGGGGTTAAGGTGGGAGGGGGGAGGGTGGTGGTGCATTATCAGATTACGGGGGAGGCGGTGGGGGAGTTGGGGGAGGCGATGGGAGAGGTGCTTTGGGGGGGGAGGGGGGGAGGGGGGGTGAGGAAGGTTGGGTTTAAGAGTTATGGGTGAGGGAGAGGGGGAGTTGTGGGTGAAAGAGGGGGTAGAAGGTGAAAGAGATGTATCTGCCATATATAATGCGATATAAAAAGAGCTACAGAGCCTTGGGAAATATATATATATACAGCCTTACAACCCTCTCCTTCATCTTCGGGACAGCCTTTTAACCCTCTCCTCCATCTTCGGGACAGCCTTACGACAAACCCACCCTCTCAGCCGTGCAGTGGCTTATAACCCGATCAACCCACCGCAGTGAACATCTCTCACGGCAGCCCAGCCCGGCATCTCTCACGGCAGCCCAGCCCGGCATCTCTCACGGCAGCCCAGCCCGGCATCTCCAGTTCCGATAGACAGGCTGTGCTGCGGTACGGCGTTTGTGATGGGTAGGTCAGGATGTTGGGTGGTGGGTGATGGTGGCGCAGCAGCGGACGGGGGATGTTGTACTGTAGGAGGACGGTGAGAGGTGAGGTATATCTCCGAGGGAGCGTTGAATGAGGCGTCTCTACGAGGGTTCTCTACGGAGTAACGTACGTACAAACACTCTGCATTCTGACCACAAAACACCAGACCAGTACCATACGTACGTACAAACACTCTACCACACAGTACCACACACGGCTCCCCACCTATCCCTCCACACCACCAATCACTTTCTTGGCTGCTTAGGCTCCGTCACTGACCTACCATACCACAACACCAACACCACTAACCACTAAATCGCCAGTTCCCCCCCCCAAACCCCTACTTAAATCGCCACTTCCCCCCCCCACCCCCCAAACACTAGGTATCGTCTCATATCACATACATCTCCTCATCGAGACTTTTATATACCCCGTCGTTTCATCTCACAAACTCGCGTTATCAACGACTTCACATCCAATTCACCCTCATCTCATACCCCACCCCCCCCACCCTTTGATGAATCCAACCACCACAAACATGTCCGACAACACCACCTCCTCCGCCGCCCCCCTCGCCCCCCTCCCCCCCCCCCCTCCATCACCAAGCCCTCCCAAAACGGCACCGACGGCGGCTACCAACGCCCCGCCAACATCGGCGGCGCCCGCAGCGAGGGCCGGCTGATCAACGTCGAGCCTCCCCGCCGCGAAGACCTGCAACCGAGCTATGCGCAGAACCTGGTCGGCGAGAGCGAGCAGGGCACGCACGGGTGGTACGGGTCGATGATCAACACGCTCGGGAACTGCATTGGCACGTTCGGCGCGATTCCGTGCTGTATTATCTGCCCGAACCCGTATAAGCCGGTGTCGCAGGGGAATGTGGGGTTGGTGACGAAGTTTGGGAGGTTTTATCGCGCGGTTGATCCGGGGTTGGTGAAGATTAATCCGTTGAGTGAGAGGTTGATTCAGGTGGATGTTAAGATTCAGATTGTCGGTACGTCTCTCCCCCTTCCTCCTCCCTCCTCCCTCCTCCCTCCTCCCTCCTCCCTCCTCCCTCCTCCCTCCTCCCTCCTCCCTCCTCCCTCCTCCCTCCTCCCTCCTCCCTCCTCCCTCCTCCCTTCAAACAAAGGGATTTCAGATTCCCACCCTACAATGCTAGGATTCTTGGATACAGACTTATTAACCCCACCCCCACAGAGGTCCCCAAACAAGTCTGCATGACCAAAGACAACGTAACCCTCCACCTCACCTCCGTAATCTACTACCACATCACCTCCCCCCACAAAGCGGCCTTCGGCATCTCCAACGTCCGCCAAGCCCTCATCGAGCGCACCCAAACCACCCTCCGCCACGTCGTCGGCGCCCGCGTCCTCCAGGACGTCATCGAGCGCCGCGAAGAGATCGCCCAGTCCATCGGCGAGATCATCGAGGATGTCGCCGCCGGCTGGGGCGTCAAGGTCGAGAGTATGCTGATTAAGGATATGATTTTCTCCAACGAGCTGCAGGATTCGCTGTCGATGGCCGCGCAGTCGAAGCGTATTGGAGAGTCGAAGGTCATTGCTGCGCGCGCGGAAGTCGAGTCCGCGAAACTCATGCGCCAGGCTGCTGACATCCTGTCCTCCGCCCCCGCAATGCAGATCAGATACCTGGAGGCTATGCAAGCCATGGCCAAGAGCGCGAATAGCAAGGTCATCTTCCTGCCTGGTCCCGCGAACGTGGCATCCCAGATGGCGATGGCGGATAGTGTGGGGGAGGGGTCGGTGGCGAATGGGGGGAAGAGGATTGTGGAGGGAGTGGAGACCAGCGACTTTGGAGGTGCGGACCCGCATTTTTCTCAGGCTATTAGGGCGGATGTTATTGAGCATATGTGAGGACGTGCTAACGAGGGGGGTGGTTTAGCTTGGTCTACTTGAGCTCTATTGCCTAACGGTGATGATGCCACCCCCCTCGACGACGACTGCGACTGGTGGGATGGATGGTGGGTGGGGGCAATGAGAGGATGAAACGACGAATGGTGGGAGGTAATTGGTTTTATGGACGGCGAGTTGTACGGAATGGATGGATGGACGGATACCCCCTCGGTCATTTTTTGTTAATCTTTGTTTTTTGTGCGATTCGAAGTATACCGCGCTGCTATTACCCAACGACGGAGACAGAGTGTAGGAGACGAGAGTCGCGCGCAATGATACCACCTTCCTTGTCTTTATACCAACGATGTTATCTATTGCCGGGACGTTAAAATGTGATCAGATGTGCGAAGCTGTTATCGGATGAAATTCCCCGTTCTCCGGAAAAAGTGATAAAGAATCCATCCCACCCCCCATACAAAACCATCCCCATCCGCCCCCCACCTCAAGACGCCTCAAAGAAGTGCAGGCGAATATGCAATAACCCTCTTTCTTTCTCCAAATAAAATGCCAAAAAAATTAAAGGCACAGTACTAATGAAGGAATCCTCGATTCAGCACATCAAATGATCATACCGTACTAAGCCACGAAACGTGGAACAGCTGATGACGTATAGGGCGAACCATACAAATGACCAGAAAGGCTCCTAGCTGAACGGGGCTCGAACCCGAGGTCTAGGCAATTCGAAACACCCTCCCCGCAGAGTGCGTTTTGCATCTATACCTTACCGCTTGACCATGAGGCCAGGCGGCTGTTTGGATTATGGGGGGGTGGGCGCTTAGGGGGGGTTATATAGTGGTTAAGCGATCCAGTTGGGGATCGTGCGGTTAACAAGAGCCATTTGCAAGTATAAAGCAACCGCATCTGCTTCATACCACCCCCCCCTTCCCTACTCATCTGCTTTCAACCCGCATTCTCCTCATAACACCCTCCCCCAGACATCCCATCAGACCACCCATCAGACCCCCCATCAGACCCCCCATCAGACCCCCCATCAGACCCCCCATCAGACCCCCCATCAGACCCCCCATCCCCAATCAATTTCACCACCGCAACCATGACAATGACAACAACCACCCACCCCACGGCTGAGGCGGTGGGGGGTTTTGTTTGCGAGTGGTGATGTTTAAGTTCGGGAGTTTGGAGCAGGGGGCGGCCCGCTGTAGGATGGGCTGAGTGGGCTGAGTGGGCTGGGTGGGCTGGGTGGGCTGGGTGGGCTGGGTGGGCTGGGTGGGCTGGGTGGGCTGGGTGGGTGCTGAGCTAACGTTGACGACGGCTGTGTTGTTGGAGGAGAGTGGGATTTCGATCTTTCTTTCTCTCACTACTCTTACGTCTCGATATTCGCATCTTCCATCCTATTTACGACGTTTACGAGGTTATAGGCTTGAGCAGTACAGCATCGAAGGACGGGCGCATAAGTTACGTATTGGACCCTGCGACGCACGATGAGAGAGTGGAGAGGAAACGTAGCGCATCTCTGCCTTGGGCCCGCACCTCCCATAGCAGCAGCATTTGTCGCGCGAATTCTTGAGATCGAGAAAGAGAAAGCGCATTCACTGTACGGAGGTTACAGGCTTCGCCACCTGTGCGCATATCTCTACAACCGGAACGGGAAAGTCACCACACAAACAGAAGATGTCGCCGGCGCCCCCTTCGAGGTCGTCTACGGGGAATTCTCCGGATACGCAGTATAGCGTGGTGAGGAAGAGCTGGAGACACAGATGATGACGACGTGGAAGCCGGGGTCCTGAATGCCAGAGGCGATGATGTCGAGGACGTGGATTCTGGAGTCTTTGGTACTGGCAATGCAGGTGGAAATGGGGATCGTCCAGATGAAAAGGACATAATTTCAGACATCCATAATTCAGACATTGACCTTTCACGTTTGCTTTCAGGGGATAGTCCGGACAATGTGGACATTGTGTCTGATTCAGATGAGTGGGACATTGTCGCTGTATGTGCCCCTTTGTTAGGAATAGGGTCCCATTGTCATGTGCGCCGTGTAGGCATAAGAAGTGCGTTTCTCCCTCCCCGCTGTCTCAGGCCCCTCTTTGACCACTCATTCCTCATTCCTCACTGCCCTTCCCTCTCCCTCCCACCCCACTTCCACGGTATTTTGGGCACAGACTAATCCGCCCACTAACAGACTAAAATGCAGCCGCTCAATCCCATGTGAGAACTGCATCCGCCGCGGTGACGCCGCCGGTTGCGCCTACGCGGCCCCAGGCCCGCGTCGCAAAGCCGCTCCCCCTGGCTCTTCACCCGACGATATGCAGAATCGCATCGACCGGCTCGAAGGGCTCGTTCTGTCCTTGATGACGAACGGCTCGACTGCCAGGACCGACAGCAGCGGTGGCGGCGGTGGCGAGCGAAGGAGTGGGAGTACCAGTACGAGTACGGCGGGCACCTACGACCCCGAATGCCACTTCTGCGTCATCGGCAAAACCGGAAAGCCCAGCCCACACCCCACCATCGCCGCCCTCGCCCTCTTCGGGCATGATGGATGGGGGGGGCGAGTAAAGGGGCAACGGAACGAGATGTATGGCAAGCGCTTCGGACGGGAGATGACGACGGGGAAATGGAGAAGATTAAGGAAGAGGAAGAGTACGGAGAGGGGGAGGAAGGGGGAGAGAGTGATGTGGATGCAGTGGCAAATTCGTTTGGGGTATTGAAAGTTGATGCGGAGACGGAGAAGACGATGTATATTGGAGATTCTCATTGGCACCTTGTGTTATCTGATGTGAGTCCTCTTTCCCCCTATTTCAGCGCTCTTGCTCTGCGGCAGGGCGCGCTGGTTACTGTCGAATGAAATAGAGCTGACAGTTACTAGATCGCGGAAGTTCGCAATTACTTCACCAACCATAAACGCGAGCTCGATAACCAGTACAAAAAAGTCAATGAAACGAGCGCCGCGAGCCAGATGCCGGATTTCCTATTCCAAGGGCTGGCACCCACGACGGAGATAGAGCTGCGCGCGGGCCTGCCACCTCGCGCAAAGGTCGAGTCGTTGCGCGCTTCTTCAACTCGCTCGATCCGTTCGTGCAAATGCTGCACCACAAGACGTTCTATGAGCGGCTCGAGGCGTTTTTCGCGGACCCGAAGAGCCAGAGTTTGGCGTGGGTGGGTCTGCTCTACGCGACGCTGACGCTGGCAATGCTGAGTTATAGTAAGGTTGGGGATGAGCCGCCGGAGTGGAAGGGGCGGACGAATGAGCTCGCGGCGGAGTATCGGGGAAGAACGGTCCAGTCGCTGGCGACGTGTGATTATACAAGGCCGAATGTGTATACGGTCGAGACGCTTGTTCTATATGTACATGCGGAGTACAGTAGTAGACTTGATGTCGATTTCGGGCTGTATCTCGTTGTGGGCACAGTCGTCCAGGTTGCGATGAGAAGTACCCCTCCCTCCCACCTCTCCCTACAGAAAAATAAACTAACAAACTCCCTCAGTGGGCTACCACCGCGACGCCTCACAATTCAACAGCGTCTCCCGAGATGCGGCGCCGTGTGTGGCTCATAGTTCGCCAAATTGACATCATCTTCTCCGCACAACTTACCCTCCCCAACATCATCAAGTCCTGCGACTGCGACACCCAACTCCCGCGCAACATCTTCGACGACGAATTCAGCACCACTTCCACTCTCTCCCCCCTTCCCGCCCCCCCACTGAAGCAACCCCCATGTCCTCCATCCTCGCCAAGGGCCGCCTCGTCCTCTTGCTAGGAGCCATAATCGAAGAAACACAATCCTCTCCGGCCCCCAAGCCTCCTACGACACAACCATGAAATGGGGCGCCCGCATCCGCTCTGCGCGCATGACCATGGAACCACACCTCCGCTTCCGACCCCTCGAAGACTCGGCTCTAGACCCCTCCTCGCTCATCCTCCAGCGCTTCTACATCGAAGTCCTCCACCAGAAAACCATCTGCGTCCTCCACCGCCGCTTCATCGCGCGCGCTCGCACGAATCCGCGGTACGCGTACTCGCGCCGCGCGTCCGTAGATGCCGCTATGGCACTCCTCCGTATCCAAGCTACGCTGCACCGCGAGGCGCAACCAGGCGGCCGGATCAGCGAGGTGATGTGGCGGCTGACTGCGTTACAAAAGCACGATTTCGTCCTCGGCGCCATGATCGTCTCCCTCGATCTCAACCACGACCGCGGTGGCGGCTCCCACACCTTCTGGACCGCCGAGCAACGCGCCGACATGTTATCATCCCTCGAAACCGCGCTGGCGATCTGGGAGGGCGACCAGGCGACTAGTATGGAAGCGTACAAGGGCGCCAAGGTTCTGCGGATTATGGTTGATAAGCTCAAAGCGCAGCAGAGTGAGGTGAACCAGGAGGTGGATGAGGAGATGCATCCGGAGCACTCGGCGACGATGACGCTGGGGATGCTGTCGAGTGGGGGTGGCGGCGCCGCCGGCGTTTGTGGCGCCGAGTCCGGGGAGGTGGGGGAGGGGTATGGAGGGCCTATGGAGGGGGTGGCGGGGGGGAGTTGGGTCAGTATTGGGGGGTTGGGGGGGTGCGAGTTTGACCGATTTGCCTCATAATTTGGACTGGGTGAGTTTGAATCTACAGCCCTGACTGTTTTGTTTTTTTATCGGTGGTGGATTGCTGACTGTGGTGTTATTTAGGCCGCTTGGGACAAATACGTCCAGATGGGCAGCGCTGTCGACCCTAACCCGCCGTACTTTCCGGGAGTGTATGATGCCAATGCGCTGGAGATGCAGATGGATCCCGCGTCCGGGACGGGCTTCGGCGACGGCTTCTTCATGGGGGCGCATACCCCCGGTAGAGGGTAAGGGGCCTATCCTCACCCTTCACACTTTGCAAGTTCTCAGCTGGGGAGCGGGGATTTATATTGAAGAGGCGCTGGATAGATGGATCGAATGGGATGAGATAGGGATGTAGACAAGCAGGGAGCCGGACATACCAGATTCTCCCTCTTGGTTCCCTGATGAGATGACCGGTGTGCGCGGTATTACGGCGTTTATTGGGTCTGCTGGCACGGCTGGATGGGGTGTGTGTATTACTACAAAACAAAAGGATTGGGACTGGGATGAAGAGTGGCTAGGATTATAGGACGGGATAGTAGGGGGAGAGGGATTTATGGGGATTTTGAGGGCTTATTTGCTGTGGGGAAAGCGGGGGCCCGGGGGGGCAATGAGCTTACTAGCTGGAGCAGAGTAGCA